>NC_048219.1:31327165-31455979 GCF_002007445.2 Ailuropoda melanoleuca | reverse complement strand
TTTCAATCCATGAATAATAAAGACTGTTTTGACAGGGTTATTACCGTTCTTACCAACAAGGCAAGATCAAAACAGGACTTCTCTACAAGTGCACAGGATCTCAAGTGAATAAAGACGTGACCCCTCCCCTTGAAAGAGCACACAGGTGGAGGAAGATGAAGGAACAGATCACTAAGGAGTTCCAGTCACAAATACTGTCCTAGAGATAGTGCTATGGGGCCAGAAGAGGAAGTGGTTTCTTTTCTTGGAATAGTCAGGGAAGGCTTTCCAAAGGAGATGACATTAGAGGTGGATCTTGAAAAAATGAACACGAGTTCCCCAGACAGAGAGTGAAGGTCTGAATAGAAAGTCCATCCAGACAGAAGGGACGACATGTACCGAGTAACACCAGTCAGGAGTAGGGCTTATCAACGGAGACGCAGGATTCAGGCCAGAAGATAATGCATTTTCTCATAGAAGGAAAGAAAGGGAGGGGCAGGAAAAAGCCCTTTGATGCTGGGGGTACATTCGGTTCTGTCTTACCTACATTGTTGAGTAACCTTCTGGAGCTGATACAGAAAGCCCTGGAAGAGCACGGCAATGGATTTCAGTTCTGGAGCACTAAAGCCGCAGAATGTGAGTTCTGGAAAAAACTTAGAAATCAGCCAAACTAACATTTCCTAACATAAGCATTTCTTCTTTCTTTTGTGCATCCTTCTCCTGCTGCCTTCTTCCCCCACCCTCATTTCTGAGATTGGAAATGCGGGTCTGGAATTTAAATAGTTTTTGGGGCTTTTTGGTTTTGTGGGGTTTTTTGTTTTTTGGTTTTTTTTTTAGTTTCCAGCTAAATTTGGGCTAGGAAACACAAATTACAGGTGAACGCTCTCATTTTAAACAGGAGAAAGCTGAGGCCGGCGTAAAGGAAATTACTTTCTCAAGGCCTCAGTACTAGTGAGTGGCAGGGCTAGGAAGAAAGCCTCAGTCCCTCCACTTATGATCCTCATAACTTCTCCAGGCTACAGTGAGAACCTCTGCATGCCCCATCAGCCTTTCATGAAGAAGGACACAGGTATGGGTAGGATGAGTCCAGGGTCTGGAACTGTACCACTGTGTGCCAGTTCCCTGACCATTGTCTGGAATCCTGCTCTAGAAAGATTCCAGGGTATTGCTGCCTATCCCGTGGCTCTTGTTCCTTACCCTCAGCACCAACGGAGACTTCCAGGTGTTTCCCTGAAGAGCCTTTGGTTTATCGTCATTCCCTGGGGTTTTAAAAGTTAGGGAAAGAAATGAGAGAGAAGAAAAGAAAAATCAGACTCTGATTTCCCTCCAGCAGAGAACTGAGGTTTGGCATAAAGCCCTTGGCTAAAATCCTACGTTTGTTATATTATTAATTTTATTGTTATTTTAATGGTAATAGCTAACATGTATTGATCCTCTCCTGGTGTCAGGTGCTATGCAGGTGGTTTACCCATATATTCTTTAAGCCTTACAAAATCCCAGGAAGGTTTCATCATCTCTGTTTTGTTTCTGAAGAAATGAATGGACCAGAGGTTGCTTAAATCCCTCAGCCAGAGTTATCCAGTGAACAACTTGGCCGCCTCAGGATTTGAGTACAGATCCCCTGACTCCAAACCTTATTTTTAAGAGTGGTGTGACCTTGAGCTATGCAGGTTCCTTCTCTGTGACACAGCGGGTAATAATAAAAAATTCATGTTGTGGAAAGACTCCCAGAATAAAAAAATCAAAATAAATAAAATAACTCCTACCTATCAGGATTGCTGTCGGAATTAAATGAGTTGATATGGGAAAGTGCTTTGTAAACTGCAATACACCATACAAATTTTATCATTATTATTATTTCAAAAAAATATGGCTGCTCCCATACAATAAAGCAGTCCGTGGCAAATATTTATGACAACATGCCCGAGAAACAATTTCCATTCTGATGGGTTGCCTCCCTATCATATTATTAAAAGGTTAAGGAAAATGAACAACGGAGGATTAAGATTAGATCTTTCACACATGAAACCACAAAATCAATAGAGCCCCCGTAATCCATCCGGTGATAGGAAGAAATATACCCGAGGCACCTGGAACGATTACTCAGAGAAATGTCAACAGGTATTGACAAGAAATCTGGCAAGACAGCCTTGGCCAGGGCGTAGCCGCTGCCTCCAACTCGAGTTCCAGAAGGGGGAGCAGTGAGGGAGCTGGGGGAGAGGGCAATTTTCCTTCTCCCAGAGTTCTTCACAGTTGGTTTTTCTGCAACTGGGTCAGAGCTGCTTGGGGAAAATGACAGCCTGAGAAGCACCGTGGGGACCATGTAATTACACCTTTTTGTGGTGGATGTGAAGCCTCGTTTTTGAAACCTGCTGTGATTATCCTTACGCTCTGATGGTCACTATCACTCTTATTCAGTATTTAGAGGAAACCAGCGCTCTTCCCGGACACCTGTGGTATTGGGGGCCATGGCTGGAAACTCAAAGCAGTGGGTTCTCCTCAGACGGTTTCTCCTTACTGCCCAGCTGGAAAGCGATGCCTGGAGATCTCAGGAGAAGACAGAGTTCTGGTGAGTGTTGTGGTCAGGTTTCTGTCTGAAGTCTGACCTTTGGCTGAATGGCTGGTCAAAGTCTGGCCCTGGGGTGCGCTAGCATAGAATGACCTGTTGATTGACTGTGTGGTTGTATGATTCCACATCCGTGTGAGTCCCCTCCCACCGTCCTGGTCATGGATAGGGCATGGTAGATGGTCATTGAGTTCCATTAGGAACAACAGCAGCATATACTGAATGCCTCCTATGTGTCAAACACTGCACTGGACATTTACATATATTGCCTCAATCCTTTCAACCCCATACAGGTACTGTCCTCTCTACTTTATAATGGAGAGGGTCAGAGAGGCAAAGATAGCTGCCCACAGTCACGTAACTAATGAGTGACAGATCTGCGATTCAAGCTGACTCTGTTGTTCCTTTGATGCCCACCTTCTGCCCACTCTTTGGTACTATCTCTCAAAAGCACAAATCCTCAAAACAGAACCAAGTGCTGTGATTGGGCTTCGAACATAGGGCAGAACCGACCTTTCAGCAAAGGGACAGTGAAGCGTATGTGCTCATGGGCAGTGGAAGTAACAGGAGCAGATGCCAAAAAAGAGCAAAGGCTCAGAGCAGATTGGAAAGACCTGGGATGTTTCTTGAGGGCTTGGAAAGAAGCCCCGCCAGCAAGGTCTGCATGGGAAGGACAGGGAAGACTTGGGGGCTCACTTATTATCCCTTAGAGCCCACTTGCAGTCTGTCCTCCCAGCCTCTGAGAACACAGGCTTTTGGATGTTGGAATACAAGTCAACCCAGACACTCGCTTCTGCAAGCCTCTGAGCACGAGACAGCTGGTGGCCAGCCTCTCTACGTCTTTGTGACCCCTGGGCCCCATTTCTAGTAGCTGGGCTCCAGGCCTCACCTACTTTCAGGTTTTTAAGGGAATCTGGGTGACTCTGGCTTGAATCCCTGGACACTGAGTCTTGCCCCACCTCAGTGAGTCTGCCTGGATCCGAAAAGCCCAGGTGTCCTGTCCGTAGGATGTGTTGTCCGTATTGCTCAGGTGAGAACCTGAGACTCAGAAGGGACACGCACAGGTGGTGTGCAAGTGGCAGGAATGAGTCCTGAGCCCCATCCTCTAGTGTGAATCCCAGGACTTTGGCTCCCACTCAGTTCTGCCTCACTGAAGGATCTCAAATGGGGCTGGCCTCTAGGCATCGAGTGGAACTCCACATCGGCAGAGGGCCCGCTCTCTGCCCCTTTCACACATCTCCAGGGAAGTCCTTGGAGCTCAAAGTCACGGTCCAGACAGGGGAGGCCAGGGGCCTGGAGTAAAGCCCTACATTTGAGGTGGAATTGAATAATAATAACGAATAATGTGTATAAAATGTATTCCTCACGTGCCGTGAGTTGTTCTAAATGTTTTGTGTAATGTTAACTCACTCACCTTCAGAAGGGCCCCATAGGTAGACCCCATTAGCCCCACTCTCCAGACAGGAGCACTGACGCTAAGAAGCATAGCTAGTAGGTGCAGAAGCCCACGGCCATAGACTGAATGTCGTGCCCCCCGCCACAAAGAGTNTAATGTTAACTCACTCACCTTCAGAAGGGCCCCATAGGTAGACCCCATTAGCCCCACTCTCCAGACAGGAGCACTGACGCTAAGAAGCATAGCTAGTAGGTGCAGAAGCCCACGGCCATAGACTGAATGTCGTGCCCCCCGCCACAAAGAGTTCTGTTCTGAAAGCTGGTCCTCAGTGTGATGGTATTTGGAGCCGGAGCCTTTGGGGTGTGATTAGGTCGTGAGGGCAGAGCCCTCGGGAATGAGATTAGTGCCCCTATAAAGGAGACCCCAGAGTGTTCCATCGTCCTTCCACCATGCGAGCACCCGTGAAGCTAGAATAGGGCTGTGTATGATCGAGGAAGGGCCCTCCTCAGACGCTGAGCCTGCGAACACTTGATCTCAGACCTCCAGCCTCCAGAACAGGGAGAAATAAATTTCTGGTTTTTATTAGCCACCCAGCCTGCGGTATCTTAGTTTTAGCAGCCCGAAGAGACCATAACCTGCCCCCCCCCACTTTTGCACCACGCTGCCTCCTGCGGACTCTGTGCATCCCACCGCCCCGTGGTTGCCCCCTCGGGAGACGCGGAATGCCCCCATACCTGGCTGACGTGTGGAAACTGTGACGTCAATGGCCAGGGTCCTGGGAGCCTCTGAGGAGGCTTGCACACCTCAGTGAATGCAGTTATTCAAATGCAGGTCCAAGCTAATAGACTAGTGTACTTAGAAACTTGCAAGATAGTATCTTGCCGTCTATCCTCATTCTCAAAGCCGTCTATCTACATTCACATAGAACTCCTAAAATATCTTGCTTGTACATCCGAACAACATAAAAAAAAAAAATGTCTCAGGTTAGTCAGTCAGTATGACTTAGATACCCAGATGATTCAGCCTTGACATTGACTCTGCTGTTTATCAACCCTGTGCAGGAAGCCAAGCTCACGTTTCCTCTTCAGTAAATGCTGCAAGGTTGCAGACTGGCTGCACGTTGACAGATATTAATGGTCCCTTCTGAAAAGAGGGCTATTATTCTGCTTTTGCCCCTCTGGATGCCAAAATTTTCACGTCAATAAGCAGATAGAGTAGCCCATCCCAGTCAGATATCTAGCTGGAAAGATGTATAAATTGGAAATTATGAAATTAACAATATGAGCAATAGCAATAATGATAGTAATAGTTAACATTTATCAAAATCCTGTTATATATGGTGCTGTGCTAAGCACCTTGGCAATCCTGAGCAGCAAAAGTAACTTGACACAAGGCCACTTATCCAGTGAGTACAAGAGGCCAACTTCACCATCAGACATTCTGGCCGCAGAACCTGTGCTCTTAACATATATAGAAGGGGGGCCTAGTGCCCCGTTTTTTGTCTAGCACACAGTTTAGCAAAAATTTGTAGAACCAACTATGGGGGTGCTAGGCTGGGGTTCTGATGTCAGAGCTGACATCTTCCTCAGCTGGGGGTACAGTCTCTGTCCAGGGGGGACTAGGTCTGCTTTGATTTGCTTTTAATCTGTTGACCCACTTCCGAATGTCCCTGCTCTTCTCTCTCATGCTCTGAATTGGCATCACTTCCATGGATCGGGGTCTTTAAACCCTTTGAAGGAATATCTTGGCCTTTACACCTGCCAGTTCTCAAGGTCCATTGTTAAATCCTGATCTCAAATGAGGCTGGAGACGGTGTTTCCCTGTGGGCGGTGCTATTGTGGTGTATCCAAATCTTGGATCAAAAAGCTCTGGCTATCTCCGTGAGCTGTATTTTTTTTTTAGCAGCAGTAGTTAAAGAAAGGTACTTCCAGACTCTTCTGGGGAGAAAGAGGCTCTTCCTGATTAAGACTTCTGTTTAAAAAAAAAAAAAACCCACCTCACTTTTTAAAAAAGATTTTATTTATTTATTTGAGAGAGGGAGAAAGAGAGAGAGGCAGAGGGAAAGGGGGCAGACTCCCCACTGAGCAGGGAGCCCAATGCAGGACTCGATCCAAGGACCCTGAGATCATGACCTGAGCTGAAGGCAGACACTTAACCGACTGAGCCACACCCCCAAAACCCACCTCGTTAAACAATGCCACTTCCTGAATATGGTAGCTGGTCTCCAAAGATGGTCCCCCGTGAACCACACCTCGTATCCACACCCTTGTATAGCTAGCTCCCTGACACTGAATCTGGGCTTGCCCCGTGTCTCACTTTAACCGGTAGAATGAGATGGAAGCGGTGCCACACCCAGCTCCAGGCTGGAGCCTCAAGAGGGTCTGGCACCTTCTGCGTTTATGCTCTAGGGAGCCCTGAGCTGCCATGGAAGAAGTCCAGCCAGGCTGAGGAGAGGCCTTGCTGAGTGACCGCCTGGGAAGGCTGAGCCCTGGGGAAGACTAGGGCCACTGTCACACTGGGCCAGCCCGCCCTGTGCTGCCCAGCTTCCCAGCGGAGTCAGCAAACATCTGAGTGGCCATCTCGACCACTCCTGTTGTGCCCTCTCCAACTTCTTGCCCTGCGGAACTGTGAGTCATAGTAACGTAATTGATGTTTGCAGCCACGAGTGTTGAGGCGGTTCTGTGTGCCGACACCAGAGAGCAGAAACGCGGAGCGACACTGTGTCACATCAGCAACTCAGAAGTCTGACAGTTCAGTCTCTTCACCCTTTGGTTTGGGGCTTCCAAGCACAGGGGAATTTCCCAGACTGCCTTCCCCTCCCCCAGCCACCACCCCCCGTGTCATCAGGAAAATCTACGTTACTACTTAAAGTTACTCACGCCATCATTACAGGGGCGGGATTCCTGGTGTGCATTTCCTCTACGAAACCGGAAGCTGCACGCGAGCGGGGAGCCAAGAGTTGTATTTCCTTCTGCATCTCCCGCGTTGTCACAGTCGGCAGTGAAAGTCTATATGTTCGAATGAATACATGAGTCGGTGCGAAGTTCAGAGCAGCCGAGGTACGCACGCTTGGAAATCATTCACTTGCCAGGCTGAGGAGTTCGCACGTGACCCACCAGCGAGTGAATGAACAGATGAACAGGGTGGCTTAAACGTCCTGTTTGCCACAGTTAATCCACAATATCAATGCAATTACATAATCCATCGAGTTGTCAAAAGTCCCCCAGGTAATTAGTTGCCTGGCACATTGCCAGGTGGAATCCCATTTCCCCTCCTCACACATCTCTAGCATTCCTGGAAACATCAGACTCAGAAAATGAGCACTCAACATTTTATTTTTAAAGAATTGCCTGCATTAATATCACAACATTTACAAAAATGGGCCGCTCTGAGTTGAACTCGAGATGTTTCCTTGCCTGTGCCAAGAGGTTAACGGGCGACATGAGGTCAGTAAAAGATCCTAAGACGGTGGGAACCATAAAAGGGTTTAATAGAAAATACAATGTGCTCTGCTCCTGTATTAAGCAGGTCATTATGTATAGACCCTGAGAACCACAGGTGACCTGCGACTCACCCACCTTGCCCACTGTGGCTTCATGGTGCATGTCTGAAAGTTTTCCCCAGTTTGGGGACTCTACTAAGAGCATGATTTTCACCACTGTCATGGCCCACCTGTCTTCTACCGTTTCTTCTTTACCGCTTCTCACACATGCTGTGGGGTCCTCTCTGATCAGCATTCTGGTCAATGACCAGGAGCCAAGCAACATGCCCACTCTAGGCCACAGTCACTAGCACCAAATCCAATAGCACCCAAAGTGCTCTCCTCCTGGTCTTCCCAACTGCACTTGGCAACTGCATCCCAAACGACAGAGGCAAAGCCTACAACATCACTTCTCTCAGCATGCTGGCCAACCCTCACCTCGGAGCACGCCACCAGCCTCTTCTGCCTACCTGCTCTTTACAGTGCTGGCCATCATCGTCGGTGCTGCTCAGCTGTTCTTGGCACACTTCCTTCATTTTCCTGAACTGCCTGGTCCACATTTAGTATCCTGTATCTATTCCTCCCTACTTACAGCCAGAGAGAAGTTTGTATCTATACCATAGACTGTATACATATGCATATGCAACAGGAAAAATACATATCCATCCTTACACAGAAAGATATGCATAACAGAGGACACAGAATTCCCATATCTGCTAAAACAAAGGACAGACAAAATCCTGGAAGAGACAGTGAGACCCTCTGCTAAGTAGACGCTGCCTTTCTGCTCCCACCAACACTGTTTCATAGCATTGGCTGCTTGGATGGCTGTCTAGAACCCACGACTCCTCCAGTGAATGCTGGGGTTCCTTGGGGTGGGGAATAGAGATTGTGAGAAGGAGGGTGTATCCATTTAGGTAGTGCTAGCCACTGTCACAGGGAAACACTGGAATGTCAGCAGCTGGAACACAGGAGAAGTTTCTCTCTCACTGAGGCATGCTGTACTGAGCAGGGAGTGTGGAGGATTCGGCTCCATGCGGTGACGCAGGAGCCCAGGCTGCCAGCTCGTCTGCTCTGTAGACATGGGCTTCCAAGGTCACCCTGGGATCCCCGTTCAGCGGGCAGACACGGGAAAGAGAGAGGGTCGGATTGCACATGGGAGGGTGTCATGGCACGCCTCGCTTCACTTCTCCCTATAGTCCACGTGGCTTTCATCACAGGGCCAAGTCAAATCACAAGGGGTGCCTCGCAGGAAGGGGCACAGATCCCTAAACGGTTGTTCTCTTTGCCACAAAACAAGGAGACTCTTCATTCATTTTGCTGTCTTTTTTTCATTCTTATTCTTCCCGTGGGAAATAGAGCCATCTTCTTTTCTGCTTCTGGTTATTCTCCCCCAGTGAGTCCTCCAGAGACCTCACTGCCCATGCAGCCCACCCACACGTCTTTCTGGTCCAGTTTTGAACCGCAGAGGTGCCCATGCCCTCCCATGCAGAAGGAGCGCCAGCACACATAACCTCTTCCAGCGACACGGTCATCACGGGAGTTCTGCCGTGGACTTTTTGAAATCAGGCCCCCAGGCCTAAGGAAAAGCCTGCGGTGAAAACCCTGGAGATCTGGGGATCCCAGACCCTGACTAGCACTCTGGAACAGTAGAACAGGATAAAGCCTTCCAGCCTCCCCCCACCTGGGGTCCAGAGAAGGTGAGCCTGGAAGACAAGGCACTTGAATCCACAGGACCCTGAGTGACAAAGAAGGAAGCTGGTGGCTTAGGAGTGGTGTCACTCCGAGCAACTGCTAAGCTCAGCCCTGGGGACTTCATACACCTTCCTTAACATGGAACCATAATCTCCATCACAATGACCCACCTCGGGCCAAACAGCGCTGTCTCCAAAGCCCTTTACAAATAGTGTGTTACTTACTTCTCTGGACAACAGAACGCAGACATGATGCATGCCCTTCCCTCTGACTCTGCTACCGTTGCCCCGGCTCAGACCCTTTGCTCCCTCGGTGGACTGTCCAAACCGCCTCCCAGCCGGGCTCTCTGCTCCAGTTCCCTCCCTCAAATCCATCCTCTGCCCTGCAGCAAGAAGCAAGAGTAACCTCTCTCCCAAAGAAAGCCGTCCCCTTCCCTCCCCTCCCGGAACCCTTCAGTAGCTGCCGGGGCACTTAGGATACAAATCCGTATCATGAGCACTGCCCATCGGGCCCCCAGTGCCCTGACGCCTGCCGGCCCCCAGTCTCATTTCCTCCCGCCGCTCAGGCTGAGCTCTGTGCTTCCACTTCCAAAACACCACGTGGCTGACGGTCCCCCAAACCCGCATATCGTGAATTTGCTGGCCCCTCTCCCTGTGAGTGCACGTGCCCTTACCCAGGTCCTTTGGTTTGCTGACTCCTCCTCACCCCTGAAGGGCCAGCTCAAACATCACTTCTGAGAAGCCTTTCCCAATGACCACACACATGCACGCACCCACACTCACATGCACACACACTCCCCCACTACCATGCACGTGCACGTCTGTGCCCACATTATACACGCAGGGCTCTAGCACCGCACTCATCACACTGTACTGCCCTGATGTATTACTGTGTCTATTTCTCTCGCCACGTTGTCAGCTCTTATGGGGAAGGTTTATTGCATATTCATCTTCCTACCCGGGCACCTAGCATTGTGCCTGACATGCAGTAGGCTTGCAATAAATGATTATTGAAGCATTATTTCAACAAGCCTGCATTTTAAACTACGGAAACTACTGCTCAGAGGGCTTAAGGGATTTGTCCAGGATATAAACTCATAAATGGGAGAAATGAAATGCTAATCTAGGTCTGTCTGATGCCTCCGACACTTCCAACTGCTCCACACTGCCTCCAAAGGGAACACATGATTCTGTGAGCTGAAAAAGCTATGTCTCTTGAGGGAATTTTTCCTTTTTGTTTTGTTCAGTTTTTACTTCTTTTGAATCTCGGATTTGTTTTTCCACAGAAAACTGTACGTACACACCAAATTTGGTGTGAAACATAGGAGTACAATCAGTCAGAATAGGGTAGTTCTTGCTGCAGTAACATACAAACCACACGGTGTCATTGACATGACGCAACAAAAGTTTAATTCTCAGTCCTAAAGTTCCCTGTGAGTCAGCAGGCGCTCCTCTCCATCCAGCGAGTCAGGGCTATAGGCTCCCTCCATCATAAGACACTTATCTCAGCACATGCTTCCAAATCACAAGGACAGGAGAAGAGAGAAATGAAGGAGGCACACTGGCTTTTAACTGCTCTAGTGTGAAAGTGGCACCTGTCCCTGGTAGACTGCAAAATATCCACAAATTCCTTCCAACCTGGTCTGCACACCCCTTTGCAAATTGACTCTGCTCTTTCTCCTATCAACAGATATGATCTTTGTCTCTGTCTCTTGAATGTGGATTTGGCCCTCACTTTGGCGAGTGGGACATTAAGAAACATAACTCAGGCAGAAGTTTACAAGTGCCTTGGAGCCTGTCCCTTCTTGCTCCTCTTTGAAACCATGAGATCACCATGAAGAAGCCTGAGTTAGTCTGTTTGGAGACCTGTGGCCCACCGACCCCATCCCTTCAGTCAACAGCCAGCACCAATAAACAGAATGAATCCTCAAGGAGGTAAGGCCCTCGCATGTCAGCCAGCCCCCTGCCAAAACACCAGCTGGCTGAGGTTGCATGAGTGAACCCAGCAAGACCAGCAGAACCACCCAGCTTAGCCCAGACCTACTTGATGACCCAAAGAATTTTGAGCTAGTCAATGACCATTGTTTTAAGGTACTAAGTTTAGGATTATTTGTTATGCAGCAAAAGCTAACTAATACAAAAATGGGTACTGGGGGTGGAGTACTGCCATAACAAAACCTAAAATATGTGGAATTGATTATGGGAATGGAGGGTAAAAATTAGTTATCAAAGACTGAAAAAAGCAATGTTCTGTTGGTGGATCCATAGACCTGAAACTCTGGATTTCTTCATACAATTTAAAGGCCTGGAGACCCATATCATTTTTGAAAGCTGTCTCTTGGTCAGAGAAGAGCGGTATGGCCAGAGAGTGGTGAGGTGTGGCCATTGTGCTGGGCCTAAATCCATCGTGGAACTTTCTAAGAGGAGGGGAAAGCCCTCGGAATTACAAACAGAAGAGTTCGGGAGTCAGAAAAAAAAAAAATTATATCTGACTGTAGATTTGCTACTTAGCAACCTTGGAATCAGTTCTGGAACCCCATCTCAGAGGTATAAAAGGTGACACTTAGTTTTTAGCTTATTGTCAAGATCAAACAAGATGATGTATGGGAAAAATTGTGAGATTGCTAAGAACTGCCCATGAAAAATGTTTTATCGCTGCAACCTGAGGCCACCGTCCTCCTGGCCTGACCGCAGGTAAGCAGTGCCTGAAACCACCAGGGGGCGCCATGAGGTAGGAAATCCAGGAGACCTGTTGGAGCCCGCTGGGAACCGGAGAACCCAGGAGAGTCACTTGGGGAGGATTTCTTGAGAAAGTGACATTAGTATGAAACATAAATAATGAGTCCTCTTTAGCCAGGTGGCCCCTATTCTGGGTGGAAGGAACAGCATGCGCAAAAAGTCTGGCGAGGGAGCACCTGAGTCATTCAATACCCGCTCCCTACAGCTTGCGGGTTCCTCTGCGAGCCCATCAGGTCGACGCGGTGGAAGGGGAGCCTTATCTTGTAAGGACGCGGCTTCTCTTATATGCAGGCGGGCATAGAAGAGGACATGGATCTTTCTTGAAATGCAATTTTCTGCTTGTTTACAAGTGATTAACTACCACAATCAATTGTGGCAAAGTTCAGGTCACTGCATCCTTCGGGACAAAGCAAGGTAGTGCCTTGTGCTTGGGGTAATGATAACTGGGATACACACAGGACGGTCTGACAGCAGAGTCTGTGTTCGGTGTTCCGGACCCAATGAATGGGAAGGCATGGCCGCCCTCTGTGGTTTTCCATCCGTCCCCTCGCTACTCTTCCTTGTCTGTGTTGCCAGCCCCAGCCGGGCCCCTCCAGCAGATGTGGTGGGAGGGGGAGCAGGCTGGCACTCAAGAGTACTCCAGCCTGTATCAGCAGGTAGGTTAAAGCCTTAATGCTTGATACACTCAGACCTCAAAACCTTATGAAGTAGATATGCATGAATTATTATCCCAGTTTTGCAGATTAGAAGACAGTCTTAGGGAAATTGGGTAGCTTGTGTAAGGAGATCAAATGCAGTCTCTCTCCCAGCCCATCCTCAAGCTGCCACTGCCTCCCCCCACCCCGAGTCCCCTCGTCTACACCTGCAATATTAACAGCAATGGGAGGGTCATCCACCATGTTTATCCAGCTCTTTACGGGCTGCAGATTGGTTTCGTAAATGCCAGGTCAGTGCAGTTTGGACTTTAATTTGTTGATTCTAAGGATTGGTGATGGTTTTCAGAGAGCTATGTTTGAGAGCCTTGGCCATTTACGCCTTGCCTCTGAGTTTGTGCCATGCTGCTCCCAACCCCACGGCCCCACTCCAGTGCCCCTCACCTCCAGCAGGGCAGGTGCCAGCTGAGAGCTGGGGCTGACCCTGTGTCCACGCTAGAACGGAACATGTGAGGACACCCATCCACATTGGGCCACAGGTCCTCTGGGAGTCATTTCTAGAGGTACCGAGATGCACTTTTGCTTGAATTAGACCATCGCAAGAGAGGCTTGGGTGACATTTTCCTTTAATCCCATTTAAGGTGGAGGCCACATAGAAATGACAGGGCAGTTGGTGTGCTATTCAGAATAAGGAAAAGTCAAAGGTGAAACACTCGTCTAGGCTCAAATCAAGCGGGTTGGTTCACCATACAGGAATGGCACCTGCCTTTGCTGTGTTCAACCCTAGAGGGGAGACAGTGGGTCCCCCTGACCTGTGATGTGGGAGAGGTCATCGGTGAAGGGCAGTAGTGTTTATGGAACTCTTTTCAGGTTGCTACTTCTTGTGTTTGTGTAGGGCTCCTGGCAAATATGGGAGACACGGGGGAAATCTACCAGTTACTAGTCATCTACTGCACTTCTCAGCGAGCTCAGGGAAGCTGTTTCCCCCTAACTACGGCGAAGTTCCATGTAGGTTATATAGTAACACCATGCATTTGGGTAATTATTCTCTTACAGTTATCATTTTTGTAATGCCTACTTGTGAAACATTTTCATATGCAGTATCCCATCTGGCTCCGCGAACTCTGACAAGCAAGCATGGCCCTCCAGGTCCTACAGGTGAGGAAACAGAATCAGAGACGGTCAATAAAAAATACCAGTTCACTCATAAAGAAGGCACAGAGAATATGCCAGGCACTGTTCAAAGTGTTGTAAATATTAAGATTTATTTTGTCTTCACAGCAACCTTGTGAGCTGGGTACTATTATCATTCTCATTTTACAGATGCGGTTAAGTCGGGCTCAAAGGGGTTAATGAATTGTCATGCATGGGGTCACACAGTTTCACATGGGAAACACACAGAGAGAATTGGAACTCAGGTCGACAGGTTCTAGAGCTCTCCAGCCTCTTGTTGACTTGGTCAAAGTCACAGAGCTGGAAAGAGGCAAAAGGCAAAGCTTGGCTGCACTTACAACCCCGCTTTCCACTTGGCAGTAATAGCTCACATACCTCAGGGTTGAGCGTGGGCCCCTTCCCCTCACTTTAGTTCTGTTACTTTACTTAAGCCTTCCCACGCTACAAGTGAGGAAACTGAGGCATAGAGGTAAAGTGACTTGCCCGAGGTGGCAAAGCGAGCAAGTGGCAGAGAAAGGATGTGAATCCAGGCAATCTGGACCTCAAGCCCCTAGTCCTCACTAACAGCCTGTCCTCCTGGCTGCCCCTACCTATAGAGTTTTCCATTGTTCTCCCTGGTGTCCAGAGTCATAGGTAAGTTTCTGTCCGCGCAAAGTCTAAGGGGTTTCCGGTCACTGCTGGCTTTCTGTTTACTTTGCTGAACTGTTTGCTCTATGGGGACAGAAGCTGCTGGCCGTGCTCCCTGTGCAGACCTTTCATGGCCCTAGGAGTCCCAGCAGAAGCTCCGTCACACACTGAAAATGAAGACATCTGGGCTGCAGGCTTGGGGGGCCCCGGCAGAACTGATTCTCCTCTGTGCTGCTCTAGGTTCTCTCGGCTTGCCTGGCTCCAGGTAAGTGACGGTTACAAATGATTCCCCGATCAATAATGTGACAGGGAGTATAAAGCCACATAATGCTGACCGCCTCTTTTTCGTGTGCCTATTGAATAAGGAACATCTCTCGAAGCAATTTGCATGCATTTGATAAAATAATATCAACAACTCTCTTCAAATTGTGGAACCAAGCATCTGACTTCAACAAAAGTTCCCAGAAGAAACTGACATGTTTAAATGTATTTTGTCACACTGAGAAGAATAGGATACTTGTTCTGTGTTCTGAACAAAGGCCTGGTGTGATTCTTTATGCAAAAGACGGTTTGTTATGTATGGAAAAAAGAACCAATTCACGTCAATGATTTTCGTTTATGAGAGGGACCCACTCTACCTGCTCATCAAGCCAAATTCTTTGGGTTCTCAGGTGCTCTTGCTCACTCGCTGGCTCTCTCTCTCTCTCTCTCACACACACACACACTCGGTATGTTCCCAGCAGATAAACGCTAACTGATTCGTTTCATCAGTTTTGTATTGTTAATAGGATATGAAACAGGCTAAAGGAAATATTTGAGTAGAAGTTCAAACTTGGGCTGCAGTAAAAGAAGTGCCAGGACCTGGCAATGGGGGGATCCTCCCCGTACATGACCCCCCCGAGCACGAATGCAGAAGTGCTCAGGTATCCCAGGCCACCGCGTGAGCAGCCTTCTGGGAAGAAGGACTATTAGTGCCATTCCTTTTGTTCATCCCGTAAATGCTGCCCGAGCTCACCTCCCACTTCGTGTGCAGAGCACCAGTACCCACTGGACACGCGCCTTGGTCTCAGCTCTGCTGAGCACTCAGCTGCCATCGGGCACTGCCCCTAAGACCAGGACGGCGACTGTTCACTGCCCATTGGGCACTTACAAATAATAGCTATTATGATTATCAAGAATCTCAACGTGGCCCCAAAAAGCCAAGCTACCCAGGCCTCCCTTATGTGCACGCACTATGTATATGCAGGGAGGGAATAAAGACCCAAGGAAATGCGTCTGGAATGGAGGGTGCCAGGGGCTCATAGCAACCCTACCCACAACAGTGACCCCTGCACAAGGCTCCTTGTCAGGCTCTGAGGATAGAGATGAGTCGGACACAGAGTTCGTGTTCTCATGGAGAAAGAGCCAACAT
The DNA here is from genome assembly GCF_002007445.2 of Ailuropoda melanoleuca. Lineage (NCBI taxonomy): Eukaryota > Metazoa > Chordata > Mammalia > Carnivora > Ursidae > Ailuropoda > Ailuropoda melanoleuca. The sequence goes on along the minus strand of NC_048219.1, from coordinate 31,440,260 downwards.
GTGAGCACACGCTATATGTACTGTTGCAAGAGATGATACAGGGACAGCTGGGAACTGAGAGGGGGAGTGACCAGCCCTACTGGGCATGCAGGGGTCTGGAAAGGCTTCGAGAAGAGATAGTGTCTGAATATTTATATATGAATAGGTGTTTGCCAAATGGCCAAGGGGGTGGGGCGTGTTCCAGGCAGAGGAAGCACATTGACAACGGCATAGAAGTAGGAGGAACCTGGTGTGTTCCTGAAGCATCAAGTCTGTTTCAGGAGGCCTTGAGCACAGGCCAGTGTGGGGTACCACCAAAGACAGGATCAAGCGGGAGTAGGCAGGGTCGGAGCAGGGTGGAGTTGAAGAGCAGTAGGGTGCCGTCCAAGGAGCTTCAGCCATACCTTCTAGACAATAGGGAGTCGTTGGAGGGTTCTAAGCCAAGGAGCAACACCAGCAGGTTTATACATTAGAAAGTTCATTCTGACAAAGGATGTGGTGGTAGGAGTGGGTAAGTAGAGTGCCTTGTTTAATCCGCCAGGCATGTCCGAGGTGGATGTTAACCTCTTCTTCACGCTACGTAGAACGGCAAAATGATCCTCAAAGAGAAGATTCACTCCTGTTTCATCAGTCTCAATCCCATTCCCGGATTCAGGTTGGGCGTTCCCGCCTCTCCCCATGATTTCCACCGGGCAGTCCTGAACACAGCATGGATTTGAATTCCATGCTTGAAGTGGACGAATAGTCTTCAGTTCTAGAATGGGAGAAGCTGAGCCACCCCCCCCCCGCTCCTGTTAGCTAAGAAGGGTTTTTGTCTTTATTCTTCTTACGATCAAGTCCGATGGAATCATCACATTGCAGTAAGACCGGTTATTTATTTATTGCCCCTCTGGGCCAGGCACTTAGATACATTAGCTCTAATCCCTCACAGCTATTTGAGGTAAGTGCTATTGTTTACGGTTTTACAGAGAGGGAAACTAAGATTGAGAGACAGTGGAACTCACAAGGCTACTCACTTCATCTGGAACAGAATATGGATTCAAATCCATGTTTTTTCCAGTTCCAGAGCTCCTGTGTACCCTCATCATCCTACTCTCAGGTGCGTTGTTCCCTCTCTGGCTGCATTGTGTGTCTGGCTTGCTGGGCCCCCGTGCTGTTTCTCTATCTCTGGGCCACCCATCTGTTACCTTGAGATGTTGCTTTAAATTTTGTGCCTACAACCGCCACTGACAGAGAGAGAGAAATTGAAAAGCTGCCATCCAGAAGCTGCCCCTGCTAGCGAAGAGGAAGGATGCTAGTTGCAGAGGGGATGTAGCTGCCTAACAAATTGTGTGTGACAAGAAAGTTGTTGTGTCAGGGCATTTCTACAGAAAGCCAAAATATATTGACACACCCCATCTGTATAAGCTGATGGCTTGCAATTTACTGCTGACCTAATCCCGCATTACTCGATGGATCCATCTTTATTTTGAGCAGAGACTCCTGGTAGAAAGAGACTAGGAGACAGGGACCCTGTGAAATATGTCCTGATGTTGGCTGTAGCATTCCATACACTTCGAGCAAAGGCGCATCCCCCTCTAATGGAGAGGGGTATGTTCCAGGGGCTCGTAGGAGTGTGTTTATTGTAGCATTATTTGCAATTGCAAAACACTCGACAAATGTAAATTCCTTCAAAAAGAAAAAGAATAAATCGAATGCAATGTATGTCCTTTGATGGAACATCTAGGTAAAAGAAATGAACTAGATCTCTTTATGAATCTACAAGCATTGGGCTCAGACATAGAGTGTTGACTGCCAAAAGCAACTTGCACAATCCTATGCATAGAATGAGTAAAGCACACAAAAGCAGTGCTCTATGTTGCGCGTATGTATATATGTAAAAATATTTAATGGATCAAGGGATACATGTAAATTCCTGACAATAGTTCCCTCTGAAAAGGAGAAGGAAGTGGAGCTAAGGCTGGTATCACATGCAGATGTGAAACGTGTAGGGTTATTTTTTTATTAAACAAAAAAAAGACTAGGGGCACCTGGTTTGCTCTGTCGGTTAAGTGTCTGACTCTTGATATCGGCTCGGGTCATGATCTCAGGGTCGTGAGACGGAGCCCCGCATCAGGGCTCTGTGCTCAACACGGAGTCAGCTTGAGATTCTCTTTCTCCTCTCCCCGTGCCTCTCGTCCACTCATGCTCTCCCTTTCTCTCAAAGAAAGAAAGAAAGAAGACTTGAAGGTAATATACCAAAATGTTAATAATTGGCAATCCTGGGTTGTATGTGAGTGTTTATTATTTTACTTTCTGTACTTCCCTGGTCGTGTTTTAAGTTTTCAACATTAAAAACATACATTTTGAATGACAGAGTCGATTCAGCTGGTCAAAAGGTTCATCTGGTTTGTTTCTGTAAAAATCCATAGGCGTGAAAGGAATGTACTGTATCCACACACACAGGCTGGAATTTACAGATGCAACTTAATGCCAGCCTTTCTTTCAGATTTGCATTTTGCAGTACTAATAAACCACACACATCTTAACTGATGTAATTTACAAACATACTATTCATTCAGCTGATTACTTCATTATATTGCCACCTCCATAATGAAAATGGGGTGCAAAAATGAGAGATCTGGTGGCTATCACCACTTTTTAACCAAGTTCCTTCTGTAAACGATCATCTTGCCTATTAACAGGCTTTCAAATCTTAGAGAGGAAAATAATCGTAACTCTTAATAGTGTCTGTGCATGCATTACTTACCCACTCAGTCTCAACCGTGGCCCAGAATCAGGTTGATAGTTGCTGAAAACACAGTGTAACTGCTTCTGAGTTGAAACAGGAAGAGGATACCCTGCCGAGCTGTCAAATATATACTTAGCAGAAGCCGAATCGCAGACAATATTGTTTTGTCAAACGTGGGCAAATTAGTAGATAAGAGCACATTCTGAGGGGCGCCTGGGTGGCACAGCGGTTAAGCGTCTGCCTTCGGCTCAGGGCGTGATCCCGGCGTTCTGGGATCGAGCCCCACATCAGGCTCCTCCGCTATGAGCCTGCTTCTTCCTCTCCCACTCCCCCTGCTTGTGTTCCCTCTCTTGCTGGCTGTCTCTATCTCTGTCAAATAAATAAATAAAATATTTAAAAAAAAAAAAAAGAGCACATTCTGAGTCTCCCACTGGCGTGAGGCATCCTGCCTCAAGTAACCATTTTAAAGTATCCACCTGTGGTTTCCAGGGGAGTCTTTGACCTTTCGCTAAAGATCCAACTTTACTAGGCAATTGATTTTTGCTGGTCTCTGGGGCAGTTGTGGAGATGGATTTCACTGTAGTTAATATTATCTTCTTTTTAGGACTTTTGCCAAGTGAGAATGTATTGTTAATGACCTTGTCTGGAGTGATGTACTATGTATTTGAGTCAGTGGGAAATATGTGATGCTCTCCCTAATGACTCAATCTTGGAGACAGGGATGAAAGAAACTTTGCATAGAGAAGGAAGGCACCAGTGGAGAGGGTGCTGGCCAGGTTCCCTTGCAGGCGCCGTGGGGAAATGGATACAGAGGCTCTAGAGTCGAACAGACCTCAGCTCAGACCCCAAGACCACCGCATACCAGCTTTGTGACTCTTGGGCATTTCCCTCCTCTGACCAAGTGGCAGTGTCTTCCCACATTGCTGTGAGGACTCTGGCATGGGTAAAACACCTCTCACAGGGCTTGACATGTCCTGGGTGCTCAGCAAATCTGTTTTCTGTCTCATCTCTTGTGCCTTGAAAGGGAACACAGATTAAAAGGGATCGTACAGTGTTATATGCTTCTTCCGGTGGAAGAAAAGTAAAATCATAATACACCCATCATGTTATGTGTGGGGAAACGGGAGGCCTAGACAGATTCAATGACGTGGTCATTTATTCACCCTTTTACTGAAAGTCCCACTGAGTGCCAGGAACTCAACAGAAAGTGTTGCCTTACTTTCTAGACCTATATCAGGTCTCATGTCGCTTGACTGCTCTGCAGATGTGATACTATCTGCCTCCGTCCCCCACACCCTGGCCTCACCGACCCCCCACTCACTGCTCTGTGCTGCCCGTGCTCGGGACTGGCAGGACACTGGTCTTTCTTGGTCTGCTGGTGGTGCTAATGTTCCCCGAGGACTTATCTCTGGCCTGCCCCTCCTCTCAAGAACAGTATGACCGTCTGCCATAGCTTTGCATGATCAGATCTGTATCCCTGGTGAATATCTCTCTTCTCAGTATTCAACCCACATGGGAACTCGTGGCTGAATACTCTACGTAGGTGTTCCTTGAGCACCTGGAACTCAGCATGTCCCAACTGCATCTTCCCCAGCAAGCTCTTTTATGCCGGTGTTCCCCCCTCATGCGCACACTCTAACTGGGAACAAGCATCAGCCCGAACCCCTTCCCCTCTAACCCCTTCCTCTTACTTTCTATCCATTCCACCTGAGCCGTGCCTCATGTACCTGTCCTCTCCATGTGCTCTCCCCTAGACACTGCCAGAGTTCAAGTTCACATCACTCCGCGGCGCTACTGCACAAGCCTCCTGCCTGCGTGTCCTACATCCAGGCACTCCCCACCCCTGCCCAGGCACTCCCCACCCCTGCCCAGTCTCCACACTATGGCCCCCAAAGCACAGTTCTGGCCATGGAGCCTGTGTACTTAAAAACCTTGCCTACTGGATAAAGTCCCAAATTGCTAGACATGAGACATGTTTCTCTTTTCCTATCCTAAGACAAACTGTGAACTCCAGAAGGCAGAACCTGTGTTCTGTATTTCCCTGTGTCCCCTGTAGCACAGTACCCTGAATGTTGTTGGTTCTCAGCAAATGTTTCATGGACTCTTAACTTGAGAGGGTGCCTTATAGACCATCAAGTCCAGGGGCATCTGGGTGGCTCAGTCGGTTAAGCACCCAAATCTTGATTTTGGCTCAGGTCATGATCTTGGGGTTCTGAGATTAAGCGTGCCATCAGGCTCTGTGCTGGGCATGGAGCCTGCTTAAGATTCTCTCTCTCTCTCTCTCTCCCTCTGCCCCTCCCCTTCCTCTCTCTCTCTCAAAACAAAACAAAACAAAGCAACATCTAGTCCAAAGTCTCCATTCCCAGGACATAACACAGAGGCCCACAGTGAGGGGGGAATTGCTTAAAGTCCTGTATCCAGCTGTGGTTGTATTCCCTGCATATTTACAGCAGTTTAGAGTTTATAAAGTGTTTTTATATGTACTTTCTTAGTTAATCCTAGAAATAACCTTGTGAGACAGGTGTGATTCTCCCATTATATAGATGTGAAAAGTGAAATTCACACAGGTGGAAAAAGCAGACCAGGATCCCCCAGCTGCTGATGGACTGTCTTCTGCTCTGAGTGCAATGCTCTTTTGACCATAGCTAGCCAAAATGTAAGCCACTTATGGGTGTTCAATAACTTTGGTGGATGCATTAACCTATACTTGAATGAAAAACTACCAGCCTCGCACAATTGAGCAAATGTATATTTATTGAATGGGTAGGTGGGTGGTTGTATGTATACTTAATTCTCTTCTGACGCTTGACTCTGTTCTCTCATGATGACCCTTTAGAGGTGAAAGGCCACACTCTCTTGAGTCGAACGCAGTCAATGAGAGCCTTGCCAAGAGCAGACAGACGCGGAGTGTGGGTGTCACACTGATGCCTATTGATTGTGAACTGTCCAGCTGGTCCTCCTGGACCACCTGTGATCCCTGTCAGAAGAAAAGGGTAAGTACGCTGGCCTTGGGCGAGCTCTAAGCTTCCAGAAGCCCTAACCCTCAGTAAGATTGGTTGAGGCTGTGCTGACAGTACTTGGCACATAGTAGGACCACCGATAAATGTTGGCTTATTTAATTAATGAATTCTATTCCTCTGTGCTGCCAAGTAGTAGATCCTTTCTTCGATCTTCCAGTTATTTTCCTTGCGTATCTCTCCTTGCTCATGTTAACAGCTTCCTAATCCGACTTCCTGCCTCCAACTTTGCTCTTTCAGTCCATCTTCATGGTGCTACCAGGGAGCTATGAAAAATGCACGTCTGGCCTGTCTTTTTCCAGCTTGAAACCATTTGAAGTCCACACATGGCCCTTAGGCTCAAATCCAGACTCACGACATTCAGGGCTCCCATGATACAGACCTGGCCAATGTCTCCATAAAATACGCCCCACTCCAGCACACAGAACACCTGTCTCTCTCTGACCATTTCTTATTCTCTCTTTGCCTTTATTCATGCTGTTTTCTCAGGCTGGAGTGACCTTTCCCACTTCCATCACTGGCCACCAGCTCCTCATGATTTGAAACTCTGCTTATAAACCACCTCTTTTGAGCCCTCCCTTGACTTCTCAGCCCTCTGCACAGTGAAATGGGCAACGTTCTGCGAGCCATAATAGCTCTCTATTCTTCCTGTCATTTACTTTTCCTTAATGTTTTACCTTCCCATGAAATGGTAAGCTGTTGAAGGTTTATTCAATTCCATATCTTCAGTGTAGTCCAATCTCTAGCACATAATAGGTGCTCCATAAATCTGTGTTGTTTGAGCTCATGGTATTTTCTGACACCTCTGTAAGGAAGTGAAGACTGCTGTGCCACTTTGCATGAGGCAGGTGGGTAAACAGACTCAGAGCGGGTGGTGTATCAGATGCACCTGGCAGCAAGTCACAGGCCTTGAACTCAGGCTTCTGGCTTCTTGTCTAGTGTGCTCCCACAAAACAAAAAAAAGAAACGCATGGTCTCTGCAGTATTTATCCTTCAGGTTCCCTTGTCCTAAGAGGGCTGGCCCAGGATCTCAGCGCTAGCGCTGAGCAGAGCCGACGTGTCAGAGAAAAGAGAACGGCTGCCATTTCCCCAGCTCCTCGGGACATCAACGCAGCCATGGGCTAAGACCCGAACGAGGCTGTAAAAGTGGGCCCAGGATATTTACACAGTTAACTGGATCTTTGTGGAGAGCCACGCAGGATCCTTCAGTTCCCAAGTGAGCTTTATTGCTGAAGTTATCAACATCGATCCAATTATCTGTAGAATTGCTTCATCTGCACCATAAACCAGGACGACTCAGCATGAGCCAGCCAGCCAGAGCTCTTCACTTGGAGTTCGCTGTGCACTTGCCCTCAGAGGATGTCATCGCCCTCTGCGGGGTCACTGGCTGGGGGTTTATCAAAACCTTTCAACCAGAGTTTCGAGATGTCTCTCTTCCATCATTTCCACACTCCTCAAACCCATTTTGTCTTTGGTGCCTGGGGCTGGTCTTCTAGCAGTCTTCTTTACAGACTTCATCTCTGTCCTGCCAGCCTCTGCCTTGCAGCAGGAAAGACCCTCTGGAAATGCAAAGGAGCATGGGTGAATGGTTGTCTGTATTTTGCTGGGTGGTGGAGGGTGGATTTCCGGATGCCATGCAAGTCCAACTGTGGCTGGTGAACAGGGCATTCGTCAGAGGGCTGCTATCCTGGTTTGTGTTCTTTTATTGCACCAAACTCTCAGCCTACAGCTAAGATGTGAAAGCCACCAACTCTGAACATTTTCCCCCCAAAATTGTTTCTCATTGTATCATAGTAGAATACTAAATCTAACCTAACTGAGGCTTGGCATTACCTGCCCCCTGGCCATATCTCCCTCCAGCTCTGGCCATCTGCCCTCTTGTACTCTCCTCTCCTCTCCTTTCTGGAACCAGGCACACTCTAGTCTCTCAGGTTTGGTATAGCAATTTTTTCTGCCCAGATTACTCTTCTCTACCCTCCTCACACCGCCTCTTCCTGTTTGCCTGACATCTCTACTCATCTTTTGGGTCTCAGCTTAGTTGTGACTTCACCATCTCCTGAGTTTGCACCAGGGATGCCCCTGTCAACTTACAGAGCACGCCGTCCTTCCTCAATCATGGTGGCCATCACACCATGTTGTCACTGCCTGGTGCTTACCGTCACCATCACCACCATCTGCGATGACCTCCTTGAGGGCAGGCTAGAGGGCAGGACTATGATTAAAAACAGATAAGCAGTTATGAAATGAATGAGTCATGGGGATGAAGGCAGAGCATAGGGAATATAGTAAACGGTATTGTAATAGTGTTGTGTGGTGACTGATGGTAGCCACACTTGTGGTGAGCAGAACGTAATGTACAGCGTTGCGGAATCACTGTGTTCTAGCATAAACACCTATCTTTTTCAACATTGGGTGGCTCAATTAATGTTCTGGAAGTTAAGTATTTTATTATTTTATTTTTTTTAAGATTTTATTTATTTGACAGAGAGAGAGACAGCCAGTGAGAGCAGGAACACAAGCAGGGGGAGTGGAATCACTGTGTTCTAGCATAAACACCTATCTTTTTCAACATTGGGTGGCTCAATTAATGTTCTGGAAGTTAAGTATTTTATTATTTTATTTTTTTTAAGATTTTATTTATTTGACAGAGAGAGAGACAGCCAGTGAGAGCAGGAACACAAGCAGGGGGAGTGGGAGAGGAAGAAGCAGGCTCCCAGTGGAGCCCGATGTGGGGCTCGATCCCAGGACTCTGGGATCACGCCCTGAACCGAAGGCAGACGCTTAATGACTGAGCCACCCAGGTGCCCCTGGAAATTAAGTATTTTAGAAAAAACAAACAGGAAGTTAGAGAAATGTTGACTGCTAAAAATTATTAATAATAATAAAGAAAAATAAGTACAAGAATTTGTGTGCCAAACTAGGTACCAGACAACGTAATGAGATTTCATATAGAAATCATATATGTAATTGAAACGCCATCACTATACATGTAGGTAATTCATGACCCCTATTTTGTACACGAACAAACGGAGATCACAGAGGTAGATTAACGTGCCAATATCACATAACTACAAAGATTCAGAGGTGCACCTCCTTTTTCATTTGTAAGATACCGAGTAAATAAGAATACTTGAAACCACCCATTGGAGTAATCAAGCTGAGAGATTGTGGTTTTTTGTCATTGAAGTGGTTACATTAGTCTACTTACCTTTTGACTCTGAAGCCCAGGCTTTTCTCACATTCAGCAAATCTGCATGGATCCCTGCAGATGCAGACATCAAAGGCAAGGTCTCTGCCCTCAGAGAGCTCATGGTCTAGTTGAAACAGTCAAGCAAACAGCCAATTGCAACATGGACCCTTGAGTGTACCCTCAGTTGCTGAGGTCCCTGCGGCTGTGCCCTTGGTTCACCTTGCTCTCCTCTGCCATAGTACAGACACGCCTACTGGCTCCGGCCCTCTCAGTTCTACGGGGAACCATGTAACTTCTCCGACAAGGAAGTTGAAGACTGTGTTACCAGCAGACCCTGCAGAAGTCAAGTGCGATGTGAAGGCTTTGTGTGTGCACAGACAGGTATAAAGGGATGCAGGAGTGGGAGGGGAAATCTAGCACGTGAGGTGATGACCCCCAAGGATGGGGGAAATGGCCATTACCTAGTGCTCAAGGTCAGGGTTATGTGTCCGGCCGGGAGGCCTCCTCGTCCTCCTTGATCTCTGTTTACAAAAACAGCCCTATAGAATAGGTATTCATATGATCTGCTTTTAATGAATTAGGAACTTGGGACTTGGGGAAGTTACTTGCCCAGGATCAGACGGCAGGAATAGAAGAGCTTGGTTAGAAACTGGGGAATGCGAGTTCCGTTCGCTGGCATGAAGGACACCAAAAGCATGTGGGCTGGAATCGGTGATCCTGAGTCGAGGCTGCTTTTGACTTTGTGACCTAGGAGAAGTCGCTTAACCTTTCTGCGTGTTGGTCCTCTCAACAGAAAATTGGAAGTGATGTTAATACCTCATAAGCATGCTCTCAGCATCAAGTGACACAGTGGGTGTGAGCGCTCTTTGCAGACCGTGAGCCCGGCTGGCTCTCTCAGAGGCTGGGGCTCAGTACAGTGCGGAGAGCCTACAGCAGTTACGTAGGGTGGTTAGATCATTTATCTTGACTTTTGCATTTCTGCATAACCAAGTACAGCATAGCCCCTAATGTGTGATATAGTCAGTAAAAAATTTTGATTAAGGGAAAGAAGGCGAAAAAGGACAGATGGATGGAAGGAGGGAAGGAAGGAGCATACAAATGAATAATCATCTGCTGCAGAACTAAGTAAACACTTGTCTTTCCAACGTGTCCATCCCGTGAATTCAAGCAAACCCACGCCTCACTGTTTCTCCAAGTCTCCAGCAAAAATATAAGTATTTTGACCCAAATTATCTAGATGGGAGTTGCAACTCTTTACATTCACTGCACCCACATGGACTGTGCTTTGGGATTTTTCAAGAAAGAGTTAGAGATTTTTAGAGCCACTTCCAGGGCTTATTGCAAATGCAGAATTCTACGTAATAAATCTGAAAGACTTTTACAGTGTGTCCATGGACTCATTATGGCCAGTGTTCCATGATTCTGACCAAAGCCATAATGGTTATTCAGGCAGACTTCAGTTTAAGTGCCTTGTAAGAAACATTTGAAGACCAGATTGATATTCTTCTGCTTTTAATATTGGTTAAAAATGGTCAGACACATCTAAGGAAAGAGGGTCACCTGTCTTACAGGCTTTATCTCCCATGAATATACAAGTAAGAGAGGGAGTCAAGTTGGTGGCGGGGTAAGCATTTAAAGGAAACAAAAGTGCTGAACATAGAGTTCAAATATTTTTAGAGTTTAAAAATAATCTAAATGGCTATGGTGTTGAAGGCAGTGCTGTTTAGTGGGAAGAATTTGTGGTTAGAAAGTTAGTTTCCAGTCCTGCTGCAGATATTACCAGCTTTGTGCATTTGGCCCACCAAAACACTACTAAGAGTAGTAACACTTACCTAGCACTTACCATGAGCCCCTACTGTTCCGTTTATTCATTGAAACCCCCAAGAACCCTGGGTATGATGACCTCCCCATTTTACAGATGAGCAAATTGAGGCAGGGTGGTCAGGTAACCTGTGGAAGGTCACACAGCTAGCACTACTTGCAGGACCCACCAAACCCAACTCCCTTCACCAGCCTCAGGGAAAGAAGTCTAGACTTCTCTCCTGTCTGGCCACTTCAATCCCAGCCATGAAGACACTTTCCCTTTCCCCACCCTTAATAATCTCCCCTCCAAGTGCATTCAGAAATGCAACACTGGCTTCTTTGGGGGAATAAGCTGTTAATGCCATTACTGACCCACCCACCCTGACACACGATGACTAATCAAAATGGCCTTAAAGGCCCAGCAAAATGTCTGGCACACAGTAGGTGCTCACGCCATGTTTGTTCCCCTCTTGGCAGCCACGTGACTCTGGGTAACACCCTTTCTCCTTCCAGGGAGGTGTGTAAACCGCAGACTTCTCTGCAACGGGGACAATGACTGTGGAGACCAGTCCGATGAAGCAAACTGTAAGAGGATTTACAAAAAATGTCAGCATGAAATGGACCAATACTGGGCAATTGGCCGTCTGGCCAGTGGGTAAGTCACTGTCCTCCTGTTGTGTACATGGGAAGGCACGAAATTAAATGTTAAGTCTGGAGGAGAGGAAGGGAGCTGATATTAACAGAGTTGCTGCTCCTTTCTTCCTTTCTGAAAAGAGATTGTACAGAAAGTGGGTGCTTGTAGCTGCTCTCTGAAGAGGCTCCAGGGAGCTTCAGGAGCCCGTCCCGGGGACAGGTAGAGGCCACACGGAGGGCTGGGTTAGGAGCATCAGGGACGGAGCTGTGCATGGAGATCATACCGGCTTCACGCCAGGGCTGGGGGTGAACGTTTATTGAACACCTGCTACGTGACTGTGTTAGGTGCTTTCTAACCATTACCTCTGAATCCTATTGACGACTTGTGGGGGAGGCATTTTGTATGTTTTTTTCTAAGATGTATTTACTTACTTTAGAGAAAGAGAGCACATGCCGTGGAGAGGGGAAGAGAGGGGGGGGGAGAGAGAATCTTAAGCGGACTCTGTGTGGAGCCCAATGTGGGATCCGATCTTACAACCTTGAGATCATGACCTGAGCCAAAACTAAGAGTCAGACACTCAACTGACTGTGTCATCCTGACAACTTGCAGGGGAGGTCTTCTCTGTGTCTGTACCTCGAGGTCCAGCACAGGGTCTGGCCCAGCGGCTAGGCTCCTAGGGAGGTGGTGAAGAAATGGACTTCTGAGATGGGTCTGTGGTCAGTCTGTTTCAAGCTTCTGGGCACCTCTGAGTTGATCAGTCCTCTGGAGAGATCAGAGGGGCAAGGTCAGATGGGAGCAAACCAGCCTGGTGTTTGCTGTACCTGCCACATTCTGCAGCTGCTTAGCCCCCAGCAGGAAGAGTGAGAGCCTCCGCTCACACGCACTGGAAACCACTGTACAGGATCAGTGTGGGGAAGACATCACCCTGAGTGGGATTCACTTTCTTCCTAAACAAAAATCCCATCTTGCTGCTTAGAGGTTGTCGTCAGAGAGAGAGAGACTCCTCCTACGGGGAAGACCTGCTCTCAGGACCACCTTATAAGCTGGTTATTATAATCCCCACCTCCTCAGTAAGGAAACCGAGGCCTGGCAAAGTTGAGAGAGTTCCTAGGGGTCACGTGACAGAGGGTGATGGAGTGGACATTCCACCGGCAGTAGAGCCAGACTGGAGCATGTAGGAGGGGACAGAACGACAGCTCACTGGCCGTGGGACCTCGGGTGAGGACCTCGCGGGGCTTCGGTTTTGTCATCTGTAGAAGGAAGCCATTAATACCCTCCTCTCAGGTTCTGTGAGGATCAAATAAGCTAATGCGATTGTAGCAGACAAGTGAGAGGCAGCTTGCGTGGAGGGAAAGGTGCGGCCTGGCAGTGAGGCCTTGGGCAGGTCCCTCACCCTCTGTGCCTTACTTCCCTCCTCTGTAAAATGGGAATCATCATCATAATCACTACCTCTTAAGGGTTAATCCTTATGAGGAGACAATATGTGTCCGTTGATTACGACGGCAGCCTCCACAAAGCAAGCACCACGTTCTACTGGTTAAATAAAATAAACGTATAGACATTATTACGAGACATGAAACTGTCACAGGAAAGAGCACCTACGACAATTCTGCTAGGACTGGAACCGTGGCCAGTGCACAGAAGCTGAGGGAAGACAGAGCTTTCAGTAGTAGTGAGAGCTGGTCAGGAATGGAGGCCTGCCGTAGGAGGCAGTGGGAAACAAGGCTACGGACTCGATTTCTGTCCCTTCAAAACAGACGCAGTGATACCTGCTGCCCTGGGCTGGGACTCTATAAGGTGACCCGTACGTAGCGTCACCCACTGCTGTGTCTGTTTCTAGTTAGCGCCTCAGTAAATGATGATTGTGCGGTGTCTTGTGATGGCGATCGTACAGAATTTCAGAAGGAAACCTCCACCCCAAGGGCAAATTCAGTGTCATGGGACAGAAGACACACAGATAATATCGAAGATTAATCACAGACCGAGCAGTGTTCGAACACTTAACAAACATGGGCATATGCAATCCTCACAACAGCATGAAGCAGAAATTGTCCTTGTGCCCATTTTACAGATGAGGAGACCAAGGTACAAAGAGGTTAGCTGGTTTGCCTGAGGTCACATTACTAGGAAATGGCAGAACAGGGATTTGAGCCCAGGCATCTGGCCCCAGAGTCCCTGTCCTTACCTTTTTCTCATAAGGTAGCTATACAAGGACAGACTGATAACTGCTTGAGGGGGCAAGCACGGGGTCTTAGGAGGCCTCTAGTTTAGCTCCGCCAAGTGTTGGTCAAGGCTTCCCGTGAGGCAACGACAGAGCTCAATCTTGAAAGGCAAGGAAGAGATAAAACAGTGAGTGGCTGGAAGGGCATTCTGGGCACAAGGAACAGCACTTCCGCAATAGAGAAGGAGCAGAGAAGATTGGAGGACGAACAAGCATGTCCCAATGGCTGGGACTAGGGTATATGATCTTGGTCTGGAAGGGCCACAGATGAAGCCAGAAAGCTGGCTTGGACCAGAGACTGAGGACCTTGAATGCTGTACCAGAGAGTTTGGGTTTCCCTCATTAGGGTCTGCCAGTGAAGATGACCTAAACAGATGGCCCTAACCTCTCCCCGCTTTCCATGCCTTCCCTGCAGGATAAATCTGTTCACCAACAGGTTTGAGGGCCCGGTACTCGATCACAGGTATTATGCCGGTGGATGCTCCCCCCATTACATACTCAACACGAGATTTAGGAAGCCCTACAATGTGGACAGCTACGACCCACAGGTATGTGCCAGCCAGGAAGCCTCTGCAGGGCAACGGGGGGAGCACACACTAGGGAGCCCACCAGCCTGGAGCTGCGAGCTGGGGGAGCGGGGACGCATCACTCTTTCTCTTTGAGCTTCCATTCTTTATGTGTAAAGTGGACAGTTCCTTCCTCAGGACAGAGTGGCAGGGCTGGCGTGCCACGGGCCGTCACAGCGAGGGTCATAGTAGCAGAACTACGCGAGCGACGGCGTCAGAGCCTCCTTCCTTGGAAGATGGAAGTAAGCCGCAGACTTGGAGTCCCACAGACGGGGGGGCTCTGCAGCACAGCGTCTGAGTCAGCCTGGGTGCTCTGAGCCTCAGTTTCCCAGCCTTTCAGTGGGAGAGGATTAGTGAGACCACATGTGTCAATGCGGAACACAGACAGGAAGCACGTGGCTCCATGGGAGGGGACGGCGTCCTTGGGACGTAAACCACTTTCCTGTGGTTACTGCCAAGTCCCCGCCTACCAGAACCAGGCATTCTGCTAAGCTGTTTCGTCATCACATATTCCACCATGTGAGCCCATGTTCCTACAAACATGCCAACTTCCAAGCATAGCTCACAGAGGGTGGGGTTTGGGACAGGCTCTGACCGCGCGCGCGCACACACACACACACACACACACACACACACACACACANGTTCCACCATGTGAGCCCGTGTTCCTACAAACATGCCAACTTCCAAGCATAGCTCACGGAGGGTGGGGTTTGGGACAGGCTCTGACCGCGCGCGCGCGCGCGCACACACACACACACACACACACACACACACACACACACGAGATCCAGGGGAAGGACGTGGGGTCCAGGCCTGCTGTGCCCCACGTCCCAGTCTTACTTTAGGCTGAGGTCCTTCTCCATGCTGGGCCCCAGCTTCCTCATCTGCCACATGAGCGGGCTGGACTGCGTACGAGGGAGTAGTTGAGGAGAGTTTCTACTTTTAAAATTATGCTCTCCTGAGGGTTGGGTTACTACTTGCTCCTCCTCCCTCTCCTCTTCTCCCCGCACATCCTTATGGGCCAGAAAAGAGACATGGACAAGCACAGCCTGCCCCACCAGGCCCACGGCCACCCCCATGGGCTCTCCTTTCAGGGGAGCATCTCAGAGCAGCCATTTATCATCCTGGCTAAAATAGCCCCGACTCGGCAAGACACACGTCGTAAGTCTCCCCTCTGCAGAGCCAGTGCTTTCTGAGGGCCGTGTCGGGCACTGTACATGTCTTCTCCATGTGGACTCAGTCCTCAGAACAAACCCAGTGGGAGGAACAGCCATCGTCTCTGTGGGACACAGGAAGAAACTGAGGCATACGGAAGTCAAGTCGGTCATCCAAGGTTGCTCGACTGGAAAACACGTTCCACCTCAGGCCACACTGGGAATCCCTCTGCTCCCTTCCTCAGCAGCTGAGTGTTATGCGACCCGCAGGCAACCAGAAGCCGACGTGTGGGGGTGGAGACCACTGGGGACAGGTCCCTCCAAGGCCATCAAGGCAGTATCTTTGGCAGCTCCCCTATGCACAGAACAATGAGCACTGATTTTTGAGCAAATGGCTCTTCTCAGTCCTCTGGAAGGCACTTTCCCTCCGTGTCACTTCATCCCCACTGCACCAGCTTTGACCAGACCTGGTCAGAGGTCAGCTGCTCTCCCCTTAGAGCCTCCTCCCTGGCCTGCCTCTCTGACCCCAGATTCATCCCTTCCAGTCCAACCCCTGCGATGTCCCCAAATGATCTTCCAGAGGGTCAGCTGTGCCCATGTTGGCTCTCTCTGGATTGAATCCAGATTTCAGAGCCAGTAATGCCAACACCTCAGCATTTTGATGCCAGCACACTGTTGCATCTTCTGGGCCGACCGCACTGGAATCCCTGCACGTTGCCGAATACATTTCTGTTCTTTTCCACCTCTGCGCCTTTGCCTAAGCCGAGTCCCCAAGTCCCCAGCTGAGTCCAAGTCAAGTCCCCACCTCTGAGTTTTGCCCATAGTCTGTCTGTCCTCCTAGGTTGGGAGCTGAGGGGCTGGGGAACACAGTCGGCCCTGAGGTTCCTGTATCCAAAGCCTCTAGTCGAGAGCCCTACACACCGTACGAATACAGTGGATATCTGTTGACTTGTGTGGAACTGATGTGAGTCAGATAAAATTCGAAACATTTTCTTTTTTCCTCCTCTAGACCCAAGGCAAATACGAATTTGCACTGACAGAGTATGAATCGTACTCAGATTTCGAACATAACGTTACAGAGACAAGAGCAAGCGTGTCTAGTTTCGGCTTTGGTTTTAAAATACCTGGAATATTTGAACTTGGTTTCAACACGGCAAGTGGTAATGGCAAGCAGTTTATTAGCAGAACCAAACGATTCTCCCACACTGTAAGTACCCTTTGCTGGTCTTTGGTTTCTGCGTATCCATTTGAATTTTCATGCCCAGATGTGTCTGTGCACCCCGTTACTACCAGGCCTAGCAACCAGTTATATCTCTGTTGTCCTGAAAATCTTCTCGCAAAAACCAGCACGGTCTTACATGGACTTACTTCTTAGAAAGGCCAGGCAGTGGTACATACTTAGTTATTTTCTTCTTCTGTATTTATGTTCTCACACTTTCTAATGAGCTTTATCCCATAGTTTTCTTTTTTTTTAAGATTTTTAAAAAAAGATTTCCTTATTTGAGAGAGAGACAGCACAGAGGGGCAGAGGGAGAGGGGCAGCAGACTCCCCACCGGGCGTGGAGCCCCATGCGAGATCCTGACCTGAGCTTAAATGAGCCACCCAGGTGCCCCTCTCCTGGTTTTCATTATGCATGAGATCGTAGCTTTTCCAGACCCAATCATCTCTGGAGGCATTTCAGCCCCCAGCCGTTTAACTTCCCATCCTAAACATTGAGCTGAAGTTCCCCTCCAGAATGTCACCCAAGACCTCTTCTTCTCTGACTTCGTGGGACCTTGGGTGGAGTCGACCACCCCATCACACGCCTGTTCCTCCTGCTTGTTTGCCGCTCCTCATCGCTTCCCCTTCTGGATTCTAATCCCCCCACCAGCTCTTTATTTAATTTGTGGCCATCTTCTCTTCTTATCCCTCAACCACGCCGGGTGACCTCTTCTGTCCCCGCTGCCCCACTGCCACCAGGGCAAGCCACACGCCGTTGTCACTGCTTCGACCTTCTGCTATGCTCTGACCTGCATCGCACCCTCTTATGGGCATCATTACCTGACTGCCTCACGGACACTTCAGAGCAAGCTCTTTCTCCCCAGTTTTCTGTGTTAAATAGCATTTGTTTCCTTCTACTTTTCCAGGCGAAGCATTTCAGAATCATATTTTGCTCTCTCTCTCTTCTCCTCCTTTCCACATTATCTGGCCACCAAATCCTTCAGGGTCACTCTCCAATATTTCTTAATCTAACTTTGATTTTATCTTAAGTAGCCCGGACCCTGGCATCTGTTGCTTGGCCCCCCGAGGGGTCTCCTGTCTCCCGACTTGCCCCTTCAGACTTACGTGCTGCCAGAAAGACGTTTCTACGATACTAATCTAATCATGTCACCTGCTCCCCCTTGCCTGTGAGATGAAGGTCAAAGCCCGTGAGTTGGTGGAAGAGGAGTAATTGGACTGGGAAGTAATGGGATATGATGTTGGAGAAGCAGGTGACAGGCAGTCTTGAGGAACCTCAAATTCCTGAGCGAGGAAGGTGCATTTTATTCTCTCATCCCTGAGCATTTTCAGCATGAGTGCGATGTGTTTGAAAATTGCTCTGAGTGGAACACGGAGGAGATCAAGTCACCTATAATGATTCATATGAGGAAAAAGTGGTGAGGGGCTCAGAAAGGTCTCTGCTGCTGAAATACCGACCAGCAGAGAATTAGTAGTAAACGTTAGCGGTAATGTTACAGTCTTTGTGTGTTTTTCCTTATCTTCTAGGCTCTGAGCCACTTGGGGGCACAGGCTGTTTCTTTCATCTTCAGACTTAGGATGGCACTTAGTAGGTGCTTAAGGCTGAAATATAGTGATGAAGGGTGGGACTCATGAGAAGGAACGTACTTTGCTGGAGAGCAAACAAAGGGTGCCATCCATTTACTCCTTCCCTTTCTCCTGTTCCCCATCCCACCTCCACCTCCCTGATTCAAATAGCCGGTTATAGAGTGCTTACGGTGTTCTGGGCGCTATAGTAGACTTGGGGTCTAGAGACAAATACAGCCTGACTCTTGCCGTCAGACTCACAGTCTAGGAGGAGAGGCAAATGTGTATGCAGATAATTAATGCTTAGTTTTTTGTATCAGCTGGAATACAGCATGGTATGTGCTCTAAAGGCAATAGAAGCAAAGCGCAGTGCTATCCCGGAGAATGGAGTGGGTGTCTGGGAAATTCAGGGATGGTGTCACATAGGCAGCAGCAGCTAAGCAGGGGGTTAAAATATAAGTAGATGGGCATCAGGCAGAAAAGGGAGGGAAGAGCATTTAAGGCAGGAGGAACAGCATGTGCAAAATTGTATTATGAAGAGAAAGGCAGATTCGGGGAACAGTGAGAAGTTGGATTGATGCTGATGTGTGGTGTGGGTGGCGGGAAATAGGAAGGTATGGGGAGGACCACCTCACCACCAGGGGACGGAGTGTGAGTTCTTATGTTCACAGGAAGGGAACGGAGTTTATTCTGGAGACAGTAGAGGGCCAATGCAGGGTTTTGTTTGAAGCCCAGAGGGCCATCATAACACAGGCATGCCTCGGAGACACTGCAGGCTTGGTTCCGAACCACTGCAATGACGTGAATGTCACAATAAAGTGAGTTAAGTGAATTTTGTGGTTTCCCAGTGCACACACAAGTTACGTTTACACTATGCAGCAATCTCTTAAGTGTGCAATAGCATTATGTCTGAAGTAACAATGGACATACCTTAATTAAAAATTCTGCTAAAAATGCTAACCATCATCTGAGCTTTCAGCAAGTCATCGTCACTGATGACCATAACAAAAATAAGAAGAAGAAAATGTTGAAATATTACAAGAATTACCAGCGTGGGACACAGAGATACGAAGTGAGCCAGTGCTGTTGGGCAACGGTGCCAATAGCCTTCCTTGATACAGCTTGCCACAAACCTTCAATTTATAGAAAACACAGTATCTATGAAGCACAATGAGACAAGGCATGTGTGTAAGACTCTCAGAGTTTTAAGAAGTCAGCTCTAATTGGAACAGTGAAGGCAGGCTAGAGAAAGGAGGGAGATCAGTGGGAAGGCTTTTATCAGCATCCAAGCAAGAGAGGAAATGTACAATATTTAGAAAAATCACCAACAGAGCACTGCTTTGCTTGGAAGGGTAAGGAAGAAGGGAGAGTCATGAGTCTGTTGGACAGGACTAGAACGAGGTGAGCGTAAGGCAGGGAGCAATGAGAAGCCCGGGCAGTTGGCACCATGGGAGCTGGCATGGCCTTCTAGAACTGATAGGTCAAACTGGCTGTAAGTTTTAAGATTGGTGCAGAAAGTGCCTCGTGGACATTACCCACCCTCTTACCTTTTCCTCCGCCTACACGCCAGCATAGGAGCTTCTCGCCTCGGATTATACTAGTATCTCCTGGATGCTTGCAGTTCACCTGGCGTCACCCTTTTTCAGTCTGGCCCCTGCACTAGGGGTCCCCAAACATTATCTGTAAAGGGTCAGAGAGTAAATATTTTAGGCTTTGTAGGGCCCTAGGGTCTCTGTCACAGCTACTCTGCTCTGCCGTTGTGGGCGACAGCAGCTATGGAGAATGCATGAACGACAGGCCATGGCTGCATTCCAGTAAGACCCCATTTATAATACCAGGAACCTTATGCGGGTGCAGGCTGTAGTTTGCTGACTTGTCGTACGCTACAATGTGTCGCCTTCCTAAAGCACCACTTTGTCTCACTCTTGAGTGGCCTTCCTTCAGAATTCGAAAAGCATAAACAAAGAGACTGCCTTGGCAGGCAGGCAGGCCCCGTACCCTGCCAGAGCGGCCCCGGGTGCACCTGGGCTCCCTGCCACGTCTGCCTCTGGCTTCCTACCCTTCTCTTTCCTGCTTTGCCGCTCTGAGGAGGTGAGTTAAGAGCAAGTTCTCCCAAGCTGAAAGGACACTGGAATATTTATGAGAAATGAAAGCTTGTCAAGGAGGCCCGTCTTCCCTCAAGCATCCTCAAGGAATCATAAGAGTGATGACCCCAGGCCAAGAACGTCGGATGGTATTTGTAAAGTTCATCTTCTCGTTCCAGATTCCTAACTTTAAAGGTCTGGTTTTCCCGTGTTGGTATTTCATTTAGAAAAGCACATTTCTGCACGCGCGGTCTGACCTTGAAATAGCACGTTACAAGCTGAAACCCAGAAGCCTCATGCTCCATTACGAGTTCCTTCAGAGAGTCAAGGCGCTGCCCCTGGAGTACAGTTATGGGGAGTACAGGGATCTCTTCCGTGATTTCGGGACCCACTACATCACAGAGGCTGTGCTGGGGGGCGTTTACGAATACACGCTCGTCATGAACAAGGAGGCCATGGAGAGAGCAGGTACACAGCCCAGGGGACCGTGGCTTTCCCGCCGGGGCCCACGTGAGCTCTGTGAGGTGGTGGGGAGAGGCTTCTCTTCGTTGGTAGGAGAAGAGTTATAGGCTCTGTTCCTACTTCCTGTCTCCCTCCCTGGCTACAGTCTCACTTGCAGATCTCCCCTGTCCGTAACCTGTTAATGCGGGTCCCCCTCCACCCATCCCTCTGTCTGGGCGGTCCTCTTTTCTACAACTACTGTCTCTAGACAACAGCCCCCAAGCTCATGGCTTTAAATGCCCCCAACGTGTGGAGAAATTCCCATGTCTTTTTCCACCCTGGCTACTTCCCGGCACCCAAGAGCTTATGTCCAAATGGCTCCTTGACATCACCATTGGGATGTCCAACTTCCAGCCCCACCTTACACGCCCCAAAAGTCAACTTTCACTTTTCTTTCCCAAATTTGTGTCTTCCATAGCCACACACATCTCAGAATGGTTTCACCATCTAACCACTGGCTCAAGCCAAAAACCTAGGAGTCAACCTTGACTCTATTTCTTTCCTTCTAGTCGATTAGCAAGTCCCATCAGTAAGTTTGAGGTGAAACTCAGGATTCTGCATTTCAAACAAGCTTTGATATGATGTCCATGCTGCAGATCCCTAAACCACATTTTAAGTACGAGGTCACAGATTATTACAGTAGCCTCCCAACTAATATTCACCTCCCATTGCCCCCCCCCACACTCTCTTCTCCCTACACTGTAATTACAGGACTCTCGACCAACGGCAGGCCTAAGGTGTGACTCCTGCTTCCCAATCCCATGTTCTTTCCTCCAATGTGGCACTTGCCAGGTGACCTGCCCTGGGTCACATTGTTCACAGTGGCAGAGCCACGGCTTGATTATAAGTCCATTGTACTTGCAGGAGGACACATGGTTTGTGATGTATGTGGATTTAAGCCAGGGTGGCCTCAGTCTCACTAAGGTCGAGGAGAGCTTCCTCCATCCCACTAGTTTCAAAAGCGCTTTTTATATTTCCTCAAACCACTTCCTGCGAGGGACTCTGTTATCAAATAAATTGGGGAAACATATAATGGATCCCACTTTTAGCCTAGTCAGGAGCCTACTGCCATAAAATGACCTCTCCACGTCCTCTGACACAGCATTGGTCACACGTACTTGACCACAGAAGCACTTTTTCTTGTAATACTCACTAGTTCACATATTACAAGAAATGCTATTGTGAGATTTGTATTTCAGGGAACATGCTTTGGGGGAATACACTAACACCACTGGGACAGCCCAGGAATCAGAATTGTTCTCCTCTCCTTGCCTGGCCTCAAAGTGCCGACAAGTCACACCCGAGGTTTCAGCAAGCCCCGGAGGGGAGGCTGCCTTGAGGAGAATTAGGGAGGAACAAATGGGAAATGAGCCAAAAATGAAGAAAGAAAGAAGAGGAATTGGCCCCTTCTCTTTGCCAGGTCCTCGACCGACATTTTAAATGCATCACCTCAATCAATTAATGAATAAGCTTTCTTCTATCACCAAAATTAAAGAAGAGTGGGTCAGGGGAAGGGGGACACATGGCAGGAACCTCGACTGACGGGATCAATCCCTAGAGGTTTTTGATAAGGAGCCACATTTTTAGAAGGCGACTCTGAGCACTTCCTCTCTTTGGGGGGCAGCAAAGAGCCTTAGAGCCTCTGAGGACCCTCAGGGGAAGTTGCTGTCGATCTCTCACGAGGTCTCCACGCTGATGTCAGCAGCCACCCCTATTGCGGTCACCAGGCTGGCCACCCTTTTATCTGAACCTGAGTTCCTGGGGGACCCATGACATCCAGGAAGGGCAAGGCCTTTGGAATCGATGACGGGAAAAGGGACAGGGTGAATTACCTCCAGGTCATGGGTCTCTTTCTTGCTTCCTTCAGATTACTCTCTCAAGGATGTCCGAGCCTGTGCCCAGAATGGTTTTAGAATTGGCATCGGCATTGAGGTGGTCTATGTCAAGCTGGGTGTGTCGGTGGACATATGCCGGGGTATTCTGAACGAAATAGGAGGTGAGTGGTAGGGGCATGTGACTTCTGTGCTCATCATCTCTCCCTTCCTAGCATCCCCAAAACTGAGTCTCTCTTTGGGCCAAACACCGGATATTCTAAGGCATTTCAATTAAAAAACTAATTCATTCAATAAAAACTTATTTAGCTCCTACAATATGCTGGGCAAACAAAAATGAATAAAATTGTACTCCTATCCTCATGGTGCTCACACGAAACAGGCAGACAATTAAAGAAGCAATGACGAGGCAGTAATAAGCACCAAACCCTGTCTGGAGCATGGAGGGAGGGAACGTGGCGATTGCCGCTGGAGGAGTAAAGCAGCAAGGTTGTTTTTAAGGCAGGAGGAAAGTGACAATGGAAATTGACTCTGGGGGGTGAGAGTGGGCCCGGCTGGAGGTAGGGGGCCGGGGTTGGGGGCAGGTGGAGGAGGCTAGTCCGCATCTGAGACAATGGGTGGGACGGAGACTAGAAGAGCAGCCGAAGCCGTAAGTCATGTAGCGGAGCCCGGACGGGGAGACCAGACCGGAGGGGGTATGGAAGCCAGGATGTAGCTCCAAGTGTCTGGGAGCCGGAAACCTGGAGGTCATTCAAGGGAACTGGGAATCGCTGCAGCAAGTGGAGTAGGAGAGAGAGGCCGATCAGCAGGGACCCAGTCTGTGACCTCTGCGGCAGCCCACGCAGCAAGCCTCTACCTGCTTCACTTACTGAGCTTGAACCTGGGATGGGTGGAGAAAGAGTTCCCCAGCTGAAACACAACAGGAAAAAAAAAAAATGTAACTGCTGGTCTAGAACACTCTTGCACTTGTCACTGCTGTGTGGTTGATACTGTTTCTTTGTTCATTCTGGTGGCGCTGGGTTGCAAGATACATCCTGCAAGAGAGGCATGCGTAGAACATAAGTGCTCTTGGAAGAAGACTCATAGGGGCACCTGGCTGGCTCAGTCAGTGGAGCATGCGACTCTTTTTCTCAGGGTTGTAGAGAGATGACTTAAAAATAAAATCTTTAAAAAAATTTTTTTAAATTAAGAAGACTTATAAACTAACCCCCCATGCAGGTCACTTGATGGAACATTGCCCAGACCCTGGAACCCTTGCCAACTACAACTCCTCCCTTCCTTTGGGTGAAAACACCATCCTTACTTCTGTATTAAACACATCCCTCCTTTCTTAATAGCTTGACCACCATATGAATCACTAACCAATACAGCTTAGTGTTGTTTGCCTTTTTTTCGTATGTTTTAAAGATTTTATTTATTTATTTGACATAGAGAGAGAGAGACAGTGAGAGCACAAGCAGGGGAGGCAGCAGAGGGAGAGGGAGAAGTAGACTTCCTGCTGAGCAGGGAGCCTGATGTGGGGCTCCATTCCAGGACCCCGGGATCATGACCAGAGCTGAAGGAGACACTTAACCGACTGAGCCACCCAGGCGCCCCTGTTGCTTGTTTTTGAACTTTATATGGATGGAATGTAATCTATTCAGTTCTGGGTTTTGGTTGTTTTTCTTTCCATTCAACGTCATGTTTCTGTGTATAACTATAGTTAATTTCCGTCGCTGCACAGTATTTTATTGTATGAATGTAACACTTTGTCCATGCCGCTGTTGAATTTGGGTCACTTCCTGTTTTGAGCAAGTACAGTCACTGGGGCTGTGAACATTCTTACGCAGCCATCTGGTACACTCGTGCAAGGGGCTCTCAGGGAATGCACCAGGAGTGGGATTGTTGGGTTGTGGACTATGTACTTTTTCTGGACTAGTTCCTGCAAAGCTGTCTTCTGGAATGCTTGTACCTCTGAACCCCACTACCAGCACGTACAAAACTCCCTCTCCACAGTCCTCAGGTGTTGCAGGCTCAGGGCTGAGTGGTCACTTGACACCACCTGTTTTGGCATTTGGTACGTGGAGAGATTAGAATGAGAAGGACTTGTGATGTGATTGAGGGCTTTCTGGGAAGTTCCACGGGAAGTCAAAATAGTAATCATCTCATAGTAGACACACTTTAGTGGGTATCTATCCCATATGAAGCCCAGCTGTTACAAATGTTCCCACCTCTGTTATCCCACACAAAGAAGCACTATAGTCTAGAGCGTCAGCGGGGCTCCCCAGATAAACCTTTTCACCCTTAGCGCCTAAGATTTCTTATCTGCAAATAAGGGAGTTAATACATGTACAACAGATTACTGGCCGACACATTAATGATCAACAACTCATCTCCCTGTCAACCTATTTACCTATCTATGACTTATCTATCCACACACACACACACACACACATATATATATATTTATCTGTCCATCAGCTCTCTGTCTTCCATAGACTCAGTGATTGGCATTTATAGATGTCCCTTCCTCGTCCTGCCCCCAACTTGTGTCCAAAAGATTGAGAGAGCTGCCTTTCTCCCCTTGCGCCATGACTTCCTCACTGGCAGGAACCCATCTCGTCCCCTGGCACCTCCAGAATGACTTTAATAAATATTGTGGTAATTACGTTGTTGGTTGGGTGGCAGTAAATTCCAAGGTGCTGAAGTGGATCCCTTGACATGCCAGGTCTCTGTGTCCATTCCAGACCGAAACAAGAGAAACACCATGGTGGATGACTTGGTGGTCCTTGTGCGGGGAGGGGCAAGTGAGCACATCACCACCCTGGCATATAAGGAGTTGCCAACGGCGGACCTGATGCAGGAGTGGGGAGACGCGGTGCAGTACAACCCAGACATCATCAAAATTAAGGTACAGCTGGGGGGCGCCTGGGTGGCTCAGTCGTTTAAGTGTCTGCCTTCAGCTCAGTTCATGATCGTGGGGTCCCGGGATTGAGCCCCACATCAGGCTCCCTGCTCAGCGGGGATCCTGCTTCTCCCTCTGCCTCTGCCCCTCTCCCCCTGCTTGTTCAGTCTCTCTTTCTCTCTCTCTCTGACAAATAAATAAATAAAATCTTAAAAAAAAAAAAAAAAGATTGCCAGGGCGTGGGATACAGAGCTCAGTAAGACCCACGCCCTAATCTCCAGGCACACACATTATAGTGGATAATGTATCTGGAGTGGACTGATTACAACATACTGTTCAGCACCAGCTAGAGACCCTTGAGTCCCTCCCACTCAGGGCCCCCAAGTTGCTAAAGGAAATTCACCACAGCTTCTAATTCCAGCCTTCTTAAATAGATATCGTTTCCATTTCATCAGAGTATCTTTCCATTATTTATTTATTTTAGCTTTCATTCATTCAGCCAACAAATAGCAGTTAGGTTCCTGCAATGTGACAGGAATTAGGACACTGGAGGAAAACACAGGAAACTGTAAGGATCAAGCATANAATCACTCTTTCCATTACTTATTTCTTTTAGCTTTCATTCATTCAGCCAACAAATAATGGTTAGGTTCCTGCAATGTGACAGGAATTAGGACACTGGAGGAAAACACAGGAAACTGTAAGGATCAAGCATATGGTCTGTGCCGAGCAAGCAGTAAGACACACCCAGGCACGACCACCTTACAGGACAGGGTGAGGCCGCACGGTGACCACGAACGTTTCGAGCACCTACCATATTGCTGACACTCTGCCAGGGGCTCTAGGAGTGTTATTTCGTCGAGTCCTCCCAAGTCTGCAGATCGCAGATGCTGACCTCCATCTTGTGGCTGCTGAAAATCAAGGTCACGGAGGTCGCATCCATCCTGCTCAAGAGTCTCCGTGAGGTCTGGACCCGAGACCTGACCTCTTCCCTCTCCTCCGGATTTTCCTGTGGGCTTGGTGAATAAAAACTTATGATCCCAACCACCTGTCACCCACACAAGAGCAGTTTTGCAATCTTAAACTAAGAAGTTTGCTCGAACTGGACTGTCATACACATCAACAGTAGGGGGTCCTTGCCTGTGGGGACTTCTGCATGGTGTCCGCGTTCCATCCTCGGCCATCCTCTTCTCGCCATGGTCTGTACGTCATTGGTTGTCTGGCATCCACCCCCTCCCCCCGCTGCCCCCAGAGATTTAGTCTGGCCACCAAGGAGGGGCGATGAGGGACTGGAGCTCTTGACGGGAGGCTCTGCAGTTCCCAACCCCGGCAGCTTCCCACAGTGTCTTTACTGGTATGTCAAATGCATGGTTTCTGCAGAACAAGAAGGCTGCCATTCACATCCTCTCCTTGGCTTTGTGTTCAGTAGTGACACTGAGGGTACAGCTGTTGACAAGCACTGAGGAGACTAAAGTCAGCCGTAGGTTGTAGGTAGCTCCAGAGAAATCTGGGATTGGCTGATGGTGTGGTGACATTGCTTGGTATCACAGATGGGCATGGGAGTGAACAGAGCTCAAGGCAAAAATAGATCCCCAGCCTCTACTTGTCACTTATATTTTATCTGCATCTTTTTTCTAAAACTGAGAATTACTGGAATTTTCCTTGGTTGCCCACCTAAATAGGTTGGATGTGCCAGACTGGGCATGGGGAATGTCAAGTGCCAAGCATGTGATGTGATATGGTGTGTGTGATTGTGTGTGTGTGTGTGAAAGAGAGAGAGGGAGGGAGGAAGAGAGGGAGGGCAGGCTAGTACACTAAACATCTGAGTCCGGCCTGCAAATAACCTCAGTGGTACAGCAAAGGCCAGTGCTTCCCAGTCTGTGCGTGATGTCATGGAAAGCATCACATACGCTGTCAGCGTAGTGCTGTGAAGAGCTGTGTGGGCTGACAGGGGCAAAAGAGGAAAGACTCAGAGATGTTTTCAGGAGCTGGAGAGGCAAGAGATTACTGACAGTTCTTAAGCCCTTCCTTTGTAAGCCCCGGACCGGAGTTGGAAGCATACGTTCTGGGCATCCCACTCTTGCACGCACTCTCTCCGGCAAGAGAAGACTGCAGACGGCTTCACGTCAGCTCACCATAATTCTCTGCAGAGTCAGCTCACCAGGGAGTTGGAGCAGCGATTACTTTCCGGGACCGTGGAGGCCACTGGATCAGCAATTCCTAGACACAGAGGGCTGGCCGGGGGTTACACCCATAAACCATCCTTGAACATCGAGACCTGAAACACGATACCATAAGAGCCAGGTGGACAGGGAGGAGGAACACTGAAGAGCCTGCTTCCACTGTTTACTGGTAAAATCCAGACTCAGAGAAATGGCTCTTTCCGCAAAGAGCTAAGAAATAGCAGTGACATGTAAAGAGTGTCCCGAACACAAAAGGTTGAAATTACATTCAAGATACAGAAGACAAGCCTCCATGGAAAAGTGGAAAAACAGAAGTAAATTTTAGAATGCGTTTGCTTTGTGATGAGAAGATTTAAGGAGGAAGTCAAAAATAGGAGCTGAGCTCTTGCGTACTCATCAGATGAGAAAGGAAGTGGCTGACTCTGGGAAACCGCAGGAGCCGGTGAAAGCCTACATTGGAAGCTGTAAAGAACAGAATTGACACTGCAGAAAATTGAGTCGGTGATGTGGAAGGTGCCATAAAAATATTCTCGTGTAGAAGCAAAAGACCTAGGGATTAAAACGATGACGTAAGCGAAATAACGACGGGAAGAGAGTAGAGAGGGAGAGATCGAAAACTCAAGGACTTCTTCTGAGAAAGAGACAAGATTAAATTTGAAGATGCATTAATTGTGGACATGACAAGAGAGACTTCCCTGAGCTGATAACGCAAAATGGAGAACTCCTTGAAAAGTGGGCAAAAGTACTGAAAACAAGACAATACAATACTGAAACACATCCTAATATTTTTTTTTATTTTTAGAAACGTATCCTACAAAAATAAAAGTTGTCCTGGTGTTAGAATTCTTTGCAACACTAAGTGCCTGAAAGACAGTGGAGTGACAACCACAGTGTCTTGAAGGAAAAGCTCAGGGCCCAGCGAAATGGTCACTGATGGAGGAAAAATCCCAAAGACATTCTGAATGGATAAAGGAGTCACCTAAAGATTTGCCAGATTTGTCAAGTGAAGATGCAGGATGTCCAGCTAAATTTGAATTTCAGACAAATAATGGATAACTTTTTAGTATAAGCAGCCCCAAATATTTCATGGGACATCCTTATACTCACAGTCGTTTGTTGTTTATCTAAAATTCAACTTCAGCTGGGCATTCTGTATTTGGCAACCCTAGTCACCTACTCTACCAGCCGTGTACATTTCTATAAGCAGTCAGGGAGGCTAGGTTGTGGTCTGAGATCCAGGCTGATGGAGAAGCTATTATACAGAGCTCGGGCATTGCCCAGGGTAGAAGGAAAAGATAGAGTTGTGAATAGTGCCCACGTAGAGGCCAGGAAGGACTTGGTTATGCTGCAGTAAAAAAAAAAAAACCAAACCTTAGTGACTTGAGACAACAAAAGTTTATTTCTCAATCACACAGCATGTCCAAAGCATATTAAGGAGGGGGCTATTGGCAGTGCCCTACGGGGACCCAGGTGATGGAGGCCTTATGTGGTCATGTGCTTCCAAGATCACCAGAGCAGTGGTAAGGGAAGGGGAAATGTCACCTCACTCTGTCCTGAAATCTTCACCCTGGCAAGGACCCTCCCTCTGCTCACTCTCCACTGCTCGACACAAGTCACTTTGCAAACCTACCCTTAAGGATGTCAGGGGATTGCGGTCCTGCTATGTACTCAGAAAGAAAAGCAGCTGATCTGTTGGTAACCAGTGATAATCACACCTAACAGTGTGACCATCATCCCTTTCTAAAGCAGTATACTCGAAGATTATGGAAAAGCAAATGATTCTGACCAAGAGATACAGGGCTTGATCTCATGGCCCTGAGGTCCTGACCTGAGCCAAAATCAAGAGTCAGAAGCTTAACTGACTGAGCCACCCAGGCGCCCCAGGTGATCACCATTCTTAATGATAACAGATAATCATTGCACTGGCAGTAGTGATTAGGTGCTGAACCAAATACATACATGATCTGACTTAATCTTTACAGCAATCCTATGAAGCACGTGGTCTTCTGGAGCCCCATTTTACAGATGAAAAGGCTGAGGCACAGAAACGTTAAATGGACAGACCTGCACTGGGCTCCATGCTGGGTGTGGAGTTGGCTTGAGGAGTCACTCTCCCTCTCCCTCTGCCCCTCACCCCCTGGCTCTCTATCTCTAAAAAAAAAGGAAAAAAAAAGGAAGAAGGAGAAGAAGAAGATAAATGGTGATTATCATTATTAGGGTCCATTACGGGGAACTTCGTGGAGTTTAATAAATAGTGAGCACCATCCCTTTGCCGCAATACGATAAAAAAGAATTTTCACAAGAGCAAGTGTGCTTAGGACCCCAAGGTCAATATGAGTAGGTAAGACTGTATTTGGGGGAGAAATAAGAAAGAGGGAGGGAATAAGCAAGAGGAAGAAGAGAAAAGAGAGAAGAAGACCAGAGGAAAGGGCCAACACATGAAAGGGACAATGATGCCCTACCACCGTCGAACAAAAGGAGCTGTGGAGTCCAGGAGTCGCTGCTCAGTCCCAAGGCAAACTGCAGTCTGCAAAATTTGGAGAATACCGGCAGAGAAACTGGAAATGGGAATAATCAAGCCATTTCTATCAATAATTACCATGAACTAGTAAGAAAAACCAAAGCTTTTGGTTCAGAGTCCTGGCAGTACTATTTAACGAGTTCTTTGACATTGTTCAAGTCACTTAACCTCATCTGAAAGCAGGGCTAACAGTTGCTACCTCGTGAGGATGGAGTGCAATCACGTGCGTCCACCACCAGCCCCGCTTCTCGCGCGCGCGATACACGTCGGAGGTTTCTTCCAGTGCCGCCCCTGACTTGCTCTCTCTCCTGGAGCCGAGCTCAGCGCTGGTAGGAGAATGCCTGGGGGGTTAAAGGCAGCCTTTCAAGGTGTTCCGGCAGGGAAAGCAGATTGTTGGAGGAGCTCATACTGGTGAACAGCAAAGCCCCCACTTCCCTCCCATCCCTCCCCCACGTGTGGCCAGCAGGCTGGACTGTTCTGCAAACCGCCTCCGGATCAATTCATTGACCACAAAACGGTGAGACAATGGGACCACCAAGGGGCCTTGCTTTGCCCACTGGAGCAAAGGTCAGCATCAGATGCATTAAGAAATGGAAGCAATTTTCTTCCCACTGGAGGCTTCTATTAGGCATGATTGCCTGCATTTAGACAGACCCTAAACTCTCCAGAGCTGGATTAGGGCAGGATCACAAACAAAATCTGGAGAGGAACCTGGCCCTGGAGCTGAAACTAGGGCCAAGAGGCTCTGAACATTTTTAACTACTTCTTTGCACTTCGCCTCAGACTTTTCCTAGCCCGTCAGCACCATCACACTCTATGGCTTCCTCTTGTAAAACACTGCCATGCCCACGGGAGACCAGTGACTCTGTCCCAGACTGGGTCTCTGCTGTCCACCCCCTCTTCTCCGGGCCAGTTGCTATTGCGCTGATGAGGCCCCCCCATCCCCCATTCGTTCACCCATCCCCCCCTTTTTTTTTTAAGATTTTATTTATTTATTTGAGAGAGAGAGAGGGCGTGTACACGCATGAACATGAGCAGGGGGGAGCCTAATGCAGGACCCGATCCCAGGACCCTGGGGTCGTGACCTGAGCCGAAGGCAGATACTCAACCGACTGAGCCACCCAGGTGCCTCGCCTATCCACTTTTATTAGCTGTTCTCACGACACTTGGGGCTAGACCCCAGAGACACAGAGCTCACAATAAATATCCCTGATCTCCAGCAGCTTACCTTCTAACTCAAGAAGGAAAAAAAGGAGATTGCAACTCCAAAAAAAAATTAATGACTGCAAAGGAGCAAAGAGATAGAATTGGTCTTGGATGAGCACTAGACTGTTTGCTGAGCACTTCATGGTGGGAAGGTGCTCTGCGAGCTTTGGAGCTCAGGAAAGGCTTCATGATGGTGGCTTTTGCGTGACATGAATGATTTTGCCAGCTTTGGCGGGGGCAATGTTGGGACAAAGCTCCTATAAAGTTTCAAAGAGCGGCTTGAAAATCACCTCCTCTCCCCCACCAAAGACAGCTTAACCAGCTGCTCCTCCCCCATTCGCAGTTTGCACTCAGGCCTGTACCTGCTGTGTTTTAAGTACATGTAACTGTGCTGTAAGTGCATGTAACTATGTTGTAAGTACGTGTAACTGTGCTGTAAGTACATGTAACTGTGTCTGTAAGTACGTGTAACTGTGTAAGTACGTGTAACTGTGCTGTAAGTACGTGTAACTGTGTATGTGTAACTGTGTCTGTAAGTACGTGTAACTGTGTCTGTAAGTACATGTAACTGTCTGTAAGTACATGTAACTGTGTCTGTAAGTACGTGTAACTGTGTCTGTAAGTACGTGTAACTGTGTAAGTACGTGTAACTGTGCTGTAAGTACGTGTAACTGTGTAAGTATGTGTAACTGTGTCTGTAAGTACGTGTAACTGTGTAAGTACATGTAACTGTGTCTGTAAGTACATGTAACTGTGTCTGTAAGTACGTGTAACTGTGTAAGTACATGTAACTGTCTGTAAGTACATGTAACTGTGCCTGTAAGTACGTGTAACTGTGTCTGTAAGTACATGTAACTGTGTCTGTAAGTACGTGTAACTGTGTCTGTAAGTACATGTAACTGTCTCTCTCTCGGGCTTCCTGTGGATTTTATCTTACCCGTGACTTATGCTTAATGCTTGGCATGTAGGAGGCATTCAGTAGGAGTTGGCCTGAACTCGGATGAGTTTATTTGTGGACTTTGGGTAGGATGGGACAGACCGAGGATAGGGCATCCATCTACATACTGGGGCATCCAGCCAGGGTCAGATGAATCCACTTGTCTCATTCCAGGCCCCTTGCTCATCCCTGTGGAACCTTGCTTCTCCCTTCTGTTTGATGAATGTCTTCTGTTGAAACGCATGCCTTTCCGCTCCCCAGGCAGAGCCTCTGTATGAACTGGTGACGGCCACAGACTTTGCCTACTCCAGCACGATAAGGCAGAACATGAAGCAGGCTCTGGAGGAGTTCCAGAAAGAAGTCAGCCCTTGCCACTGTGCTCCCTGCCAAGGGAATGGAGTCCCTGTCCTGAAAGGTACCGTTTCCAGGCAGCTGGCGTCCCTGTGGAAGATATCCTCTGGAGGGGCTGGTGCTGGGGCCAGCACATCATCAGATCCACATAGCCTCCTGGGTATCTCAAGAAGAGTTGTAGGTCAATACCTAGTCCTCTTCCTGAGGCCCCAAGGACCATCATAAAGCCTCTTTATTTTCTCGGAGGGAAAAAAGAGCCCCCGAGGCATTTGGAGCCTCTTAAACTGAGCTTCTCCACCCTGACCAGGGATTAGAACTACCCCAGTGAAACTCGCCCCCTGGAGTTAGGGCGAGACCTATGTGGATAAAGCTGTTGCTCAGGCCCCCACCTGGATCATGTGACTGTCGAGAAGGTTCCTCATCAGGATGGGTAAACTCTCTCCAGGTAGTTCTAATCTGCAGCCGGGGTGGGACTCCCCACTGCTGAAATCCCCACCTCCCTGGAGCACACGAGGTGGGATTGGACGAAGGGGCCCCTACACTCAGGTGCAGCTCTGGGCAAAGAGCACCCTGTTCCTTTAAGGCAGATCGCAGCCCGGGCCCACGTGAGGGTCCTGAGCCTCAACCCGGAACAATTAAAGGGAATTGCTGGGATTGGCCTTTGAGAAAGCCTACCAGGTGATTGCACTGTGGAGTCAGGGCTGAGAAGCTGATCTACGGCTGAGTTCACTGGCACACAGGATCCATGGTTTCACTGGCTTACAGACTAGTGGGAGAGCTAGACGGGACCAAAGAGTTACACTGAAGTGCACCGAGCATTAGAACAAGTGTTAGTCTGACTATTTCCCAAGAAGTCAGAAAGTAGGCAACTAGGACATGCTACTCTGGCCCAGAATACCTAGGTTCCAGCAGCACAACACCGAAGGAGCTGGCTGAGAATGTGCCGTCTGCGGTAAGAGGTGGGGATGGGCTTGGGGAAACTCTCTGGACCAAATAAGAGGCCCTGGGCTCTGCACGTCCTGACCGATACATGCTAAGAAGATTGGGGGCTGGGGGAGCGGCAGCAAGGATGGGCCATTTGAATTTGATTCCTAACTTTAAGGGCCATATTTGGGGCCACTGCAACGGGCAGAGCAAATTTGGGTTTGGCTGAGGCCTGGGATCTTACACTCCTGCGGTGATGGCTGAGGAAAGGTCCAGTCCAGTGTGAAGCCAAAACAAGCTATCAGGAGCAATTGGGTACAGCAGATCCCCACCCAGGGTGGGAGCCCCCTGGAGTTAGGGCGAGACCTATGTGGATAGAGCCAGCTCAACAGAGGGGGCACAGGAGAAGACCCATTCCCAACTGAGACTGAGGAGTATGTATCTAGCTTCTCGGACAGGGTGGGTGGGAGCAAAGCAGAGATAAGTGAGAGCCTAAGGTGGGGAGTTCTGCCATCAGAATGGGGACACTTAAGTGGGGATGTGGTGAGCAAGAAGTGGGGTCAGCCCATCAGCTCAAGGTCTTGATCTAGGGCTGCTGAAATACCCTTGCCTTTGTGTGAAATTTGGACCTAGAAGCTGGGACCCACCTGAGGACGTGCACTGGTGTGAGGAGAATATGCAGCCAGGGACTGGGTGTGCCTGGGCCTGACTCAGGACAGCCCTGTGAAGGAGTTCTGTGTGATCCAGAGGAGAGTAACTCCAGGGTGATAAGTTACAAGTTAACATAAGAAATAACTCCCAAAGGTCAGAATTGGCCAAAAGTAGGATGAGACTTCTAAGGACAGTGAGTTCCCCATCACTAGGAGTGTTCAAGCACAGGCTGAACAAGTAAACCCCTTGGGGTGAAATGGAGCACCAATGACCAGTGACCTCAGTGACCAGTAATGTAGCCTCTAACACTGGAAATTTACGAGGCTGGGTCAAATGTCAGCTCACGAGTAATTTTCCTCAGGAATGCTGTGTGATTCCCCGTGATGGCAATAAACACTCTCATGAGCAAAAGGCCCTCGAGGGAGGAGTAGGTATTCTTGCTCCGGAACCTTCTTCTCTTAAATCGTTTGGCTACATGTTTCTCCTATTTAATCTAATGGCGAAGTGTCACCACTTTGATGTGGGGGGCTGAACTCAAGAGTTCTGTTTCACATGGTATGAGTCACACTCTCTCTGCATTGTCTTTCCAGAATCACGCTGTGACTGCATCTGTCCTATTGGATTCCAGGGCCCAGCCTGCGAGGTCACCCACAAGAAAGGTAAGGAGGCTTTGAGAGTTGGTCAGAAAAGGGAAATCTAGGGAATTTCGGAGGGTAATTCAAAATGGCAAGAAGAGCACTGGGGATGTCGGGCTGGGAGCTGGGCGCTATGCAATTTGAGGTCCATCCGGGCTCCTGATCTTGTATTTCATTGTTTTCACACCTTAGAGGGCTTCGTGTCACAGGACCATTCATGCATGGCATTTGCAAGTCATTTCTTTGAATCAATCTAGAATGCTTACCCTTTTTTTTTTTTAAACTGAACTTGTATTCAGCCCTCAAAATTCAGCACTTTTGTAAAAGTTTTAACCCTCCACCCCTGAGTAAAATTAAATAATTCCTCCTATGCGCTCCTATAGCACTTTGAACATATGCCTGTTCCAGCTCTTAGCATATTCTATTTTGAATTGCGTGTGTCTGTCTCCCCTACATGTGTAAGCAGAGATCATGTTCCGTATATCTCTGTCCCCATGGCACAGCATAGTTGCTGCTCTGTGGGAGGGAGTGAATTAACAAACAAAAGACTAGGCTTTCATCAAGATCATTTCCAGCTCTCAAATTCTTTGGCCAGTTTACTATCTGAGTTCTCAATATGCCCCCACCCCTGATTCCTCCTTCCCTTCCTTTGCTTTGCTTTGCTTTTCAGTGGTACCATTAAAAAAAGGAAATGACACATCCAGTAAAAACAATGTACTAATATGTATCGGGCACCTTGCTGAGTGCTCAGACTCAGCGTAGGTTTGAGTTTCATCTCTATCATTTAGTAACTGTGACCTTGAGCAACTTATGTGACCTCTTGGTGCCTCAGTTTCCGCATCTGTAAAATGGAGACAATGATATTAACTACCTCCTAGAGCTGCCTTGATTTTCTCATGAAACATATATAAAGCCCTTGGAACAATGCCTAACACATTGTAAGAGCAAAATAAATGTTAGTTTGTTTCAGAGCAAAATGAACAGTGTTACTGTGTCTTTTACATACATTAGATCCTTTGGTCCTCACCACATCACAAGGTAGGTACTATCAATATCCCCATCTTATTGATGAAGAAGCTGAGATGCTGTGGATCACTAACGAACTTGCCCAGTGGTCACACAGTAAGCGTGGGACCACAGGTTCAGGTCCAGTGTGTCTGCCGCAGCCTTTGCTCTTGACTCCTGCCTGC
The DNA here is from genome assembly GCF_002007445.2 of Ailuropoda melanoleuca. Lineage (NCBI taxonomy): Eukaryota > Metazoa > Chordata > Mammalia > Carnivora > Ursidae > Ailuropoda > Ailuropoda melanoleuca. Next base: position 31,404,278 of record NC_048219.1, on the reverse strand, counting down.
ACTATTATTCTCCCCAGTGAAATGCTCAGGGTGGTTCTTACCCCCTCCACCCCCTGCCACATTGCAGCCGGGCCCCGCACAGTGCTGTGCCCCCAGCATGTAGTGCACAACCACAGGATTTCTCCTGGTTGGAGGAGACCGTGGACACCTCCTACTGGAGCCTTCTCGTTTTATGAGTGGGCAGGCCCAGAGATACTGAGAAATGCATGTGGAATGAAACCGCCCATCAGAGACTCAGCCAGACACCTGATATATCGTGGTGGATGGAATCAATTACTTGTCAATCTCATCAACAACCAAAAAATCCTCAAGGGAAAAGCAAATGTCAGGGAGGGGAGAGTGCTTTGTTTGTTACTATTTCATGTAACACACAGTGCTCACAGATCACAGAGCTCCTCGTTATACGCTGACCTGACGGGAAGTAAATTACTCAGCATTGTGTAGGTGGGAAGTGACTAAGCTGAGAGCCAGTCATTCACCAGATGTGTACAACGGCCTCTTAACGTGCCAGCTTGGGTGCGAGGGTTCAGTGGTGAGCAAAGCAGGTATAGATCCTGTCATCATGGAGACTGCTGTTTAGCAAGAAAGACCTACATCATTTGAATTGTCCCAGAAATACATTTAAAGTTTCAGTTATAACTGCTATAAAATGCCCCCAAGAGCTTAAAATATAAAGAATTGGTGGGGAGTTAGAGGTCAGGGAAGTTTCCCTGCAGAAACAAACCTTAAATGGAGATCTGAAGGGTGAATGGGATTGACCAGTTGAATAGAAAAGGAAAGAGTATTCCGGGCCAGGGAAACAGCATCTGCAAAGGCCCTGTGGTAGAAGGGAGCATGGCAAGTACAATGGTGTGCAAGAAAGACAGCTGACTAGAGGGAGGAGATAAGAGCAGACTCCCAAAGCCTTTTGGCTTATACACCCCACCCCTCCATAGGGCACCCAGTATGACAAGGGCTAATTCATGTTTGCTGACCTTCTTTCTTCTAGATGTCCCCATTGACGGGAGGTGGAATTGCTGGTCAAACTGGTCTCCGTGTTCTGGAGGACATAAAACAAGACAAAGGCAGTGCAACAATCCGCCTCCTCAAAATGGAGGCAGCCCCTGCTCGGGCCCGGCTTCAGAAACACTTAGCTGTTAAGGAAGAAGCACTTCTAGTAGGTACTAATGTGGGCTGCTCATTGCAAGATCTCTGAGCCCTTAGGAACTCAGGCCCAGTTACTCACACCAGCTCCCACCTGGGGCCAGCCCAAGGGTAGAGGGTGTGCCATTCAGGGTGTTTGAAATAAAGATGATATTTGCAAAATGGACATTGATTGAACAAAGACCGAGTTCAACGTAAACCACAAGTTCCTTAAGGGCTTCAGAATCTTGGTAACGCTCACTTTGCACACCTGTCTAGTTTTATTCCACTCACTCACACTACCAGCCAGGAACCGTGTTAGAAGTCGTTCACAGGGAAGTCCTACCGTCTAGCAGTGATGGGCGCAGAGTAGGTGCCCGGTAATGAATCAGTGAGTAGACGCTAAGTTGTTCCTCCCTTAAGGACGACATGGTCTCATTCGGTGACAGTCGCGGTGAATACGTATTGATGACGATGCCAACTGTGGTGCTCAGTGTGTTCATTCATCCCAGCTCATGACGGCCTTACAAGGCGGATGCCACATCAGCCCTCCCAACAGCCGCCGGAGCTGGGGCTGAGAACGGTGACGGGACTTGTGCGGGGTTGCGCCGTCAGGAGGTGGCCGAGCTGGGCTGCAGACCGGCGCACTTGGGCCCCAGGGCTTTAGGCTCTTAACTGTCATGTTCCCTTCCTCTCAGTAGATGGGCATTTATTTTACGAAGAATTTTTTATGAAATAAAATGTAGAACATGGGTGTGTGTGTGTGTGTGTGTGTGCGCGCGCGCGCGCATGTGTGTGGTATGGACGGTCTCTACCCACTGCATCCTGAGGAGAGTGGATCCCAGTTCCTCAGCTCCCTTTGATGCTGAGCAAAGGAAGGGCGAGGCTGTGCATGTCAGAAGCAGGAGTTCTGGGGCAGAGCTGAATTATAGTGACATGAGTGGGTGCCCAGAGAAGGTCCTGAGCTGGAGAAAAGAGCAAGGGAAACTGATCACTGAGTGAGAGACAGGAAGGAAAGAAGGAAGGAAGGGAAGGAAAGGAGAGAAGGAAAAAAGAAAAGGGAAGGAAGGGGGGAGGGAGAGAGGAAGGAGGGGGGAGGGAGAGAGAAGGAGGGCGGGAGAAAGGGGGAAAGGAAGATGTAGTGGCTGGAAGAGGAGACATAATGAAGTTCAAGTTGACAGCTCTGGGGCAAAGTGCAATGTGTCCCTTCCCCTGCCTCTGTACGTTCCACTTTGCTCACTCGTGCTTTCATCCAAATCCCACCTGGGTGAGGAAGGTGCTTGAGGAGGGAGAATAGTTGATCTTAAGGTTACTAAAAACCAAAATATTTTGATTTTGTAGATTGAGTCAAGTCATCATTCAGGCTTTAGGGCTTTCATTCATTCTGTCACATTGAAAAAGCCCTTCGGACTTCGTTTGCTCTTGGACGCTCCCCGTCTAGTTGCAGAACTTCATGTGAATTTGTTGAAATCAGGTTGGCGGGGGAAAATGGTTGAAGGTGAATTGGTTAATCCTGTTCATTTCCCACCAATTTGTTCTCAGCCGCATCATCTGCTTCTGTTTGCCTCTGGGCTAGATGCTGGGGCCTGAGACCTTCACACACCCACGATGCCACAGCGTGGGCACCGCCACCCACCCGTGTGGCCGGCCCAGCCATCTGGAATGGGGTTGGTAGCACAACGCCGGGAAGGAGCCGATGCGGGCGGCTGGGGGTTGTCAGAGCAGGCGTGCTGGCTCGGCCTGCCCTCGCTCGTGCCCATGGCCCTGCCGCTGAGCTGAAGGCCGGCCCTTGTTTGCCCTGATATTATTGCTTTGCCGTCTGCTGTTATTCCAACAGGCTAATCCAATAATGTTTTATCTCTTTCATTATACCAAAGCTGTATAATTTTCTTGAGTTATAATCTATCTTCTTTTAAGTTTCCCCAGAGACGAGAAAGAGTGGTTCTGTCTTTGGTTGATGGGAGGCTCCCAGGAAGCCCGCGCTAGCACGTGGAAGCCAGCGCCACCAAATTAAATTCCGAATCTCAATCACAGCCACCGCTTCTAATGGGAAATTTAAGTTGATTATGGAGATGACAGCCCAGGTTCACGTTTATTGCATTTAGCAGAAATTGTTTATCCTATTAAATACGGTCTTGAAGGAGAAACAATTGAATTTCAGAGCACCGGTGAATACCCAGGTGACGCCCAGGTACCTCTAAACTGTGTAATAATTATATTCTTATTTGTGGGCTGACTTCCCCTCGTGGCTCTTTCTGCAAACAAATGCATTTAGGAGGAGGCTGAAACATAGTGTAAGAATTAAACAAAATAAATGCAAGCTGTGTTTTTGGCACACCTCGGTAGCTCACACCGGCATACCTGGGAAGGAGCGGGATGTCCGTGGGGTGCAGTCCAGGTGGTGTCGTTTGGCAGTGGTCCTGGAAGTTCGAAGACGCCCCGAGATACCTGGACATGGGAGGGTTTTGCATCCAAGAGCATGAATCTCTGAAATGCCGGGAGCTCTGCTGCTGTGCGTCTGATGTGGGAGCAGGGGTCCCCGCATCTCCGCTTCCTCCCCGCGTGACCTTGGGCTAATCACGTGCCTTCTATGGGAATAATAAATAATGATTTTAACAATAGTAATACTAATAACAGCTGCCAATTAGAGAGTGCTACTCAGTTTATGGAGTCTTTTAACGGACATGATCTCAGTTCCTCTTTATCTGAATGTGATGGGGTAGCGATATTCATACACTCATCGGGTGATGTGTAGAGAAAGGCTTTTATATCCCTTACCGCGAAAGGGCTCACTGTGGAAATCAAGGTGGGATGCCAAGGCTGGGAGAAAGAGCATCTGCTGGCACAGAATCCAGAGGAAAATGCCATCTTTGTTTTAAAGAAGAGATCTTTGGCTTGTTCCCAGGCATTTATTTGAAAAGCCCTCGGGAAGGAGTGGGCCTGCAGCAGAAAGCCCTTGGGACACCAGCCAGATCTCCCTGGGGACCTTCTGATTAGCGTCTTGATGGAAAACTATTTTGTTGTATGGACTGAAGATGTCCTTAATGACATATGTCTACTTGCCAGCATTTCTAGGCTTTGAGGGCATTGTGTTATAATTTACTCATTGACCATCTCCTCTTCCTTCTCACCTATCATGTCCCAGAAGGAGGGAGAGTGTCTACTGCACTTTTCTATCCCGAGGCCCCAGTGCACGGCCTGGCCCAGCAGGCACCAACAGATAACCGTGGCATGAATTCATTACCTAACGAAAAGGAACGTGAATGGGAAGGGCAGGACCTTCCCAGGCCGGTGAGAAACTCGAGTGAATTAGTGGCCCATGATGGTAGCATCGTGAAATTTGGGGTACACCAACCCGGAGTAGTAGGTAACCCCCAAAGCGGTGGTACCTTCAGCCAGCTTTGTGGGCAGCATTAGAAATCAGAATGAAACAAAAGAGAGAGGAAAGACAGCCAGTGTCAGATGGGGGCTGATGGTCCTCGGGGAGGGTGTCAGTGACACCCACTAGGGACCACCAGAAATCTTCAGGGACACTTTATAGAGGAAGAGAGCAGAAAACTCTGCAACCACTGGTGGGGGAACCCTGAGAAGCACATTTACGAGTGGACGCCCAAGCCAAGGCTGCAGAGGGTTAAAAGCCAGCCCAGTCTGTGGCAGAGGTAGGAAAGGAACAAAGAGGAGCCCCCTCCCCCCAAAATATTGTCTTCTGGCATTCTGCTTCCACCCCATTTTTCCATCTGTAGCTTCATTTGCAGCCTGGAATGCCCACCTAAGAACTTAACAACAGCACACTGGAATAGTACGAGGGTAAGCCTTCGAGGCTCCCTGTTTATTCAGTGTTGCCGTCGCAAAATCAGATTCTTCTGTAGAGTGTTTTCCTCTTGGAGTTCTCTTTCTTGAACGATAAGCCAAGTGCCATACTGAGGCATTCAGAAGTTGTGGGGTTTACTGAGCACCCAGGGAAAGTCACAACCTCGGAGGCCGACCTGGAAACACGGATGAAGAGAAGCAGAGTGGTGTGTTCTTAGAAGTGTGTGCTCTGGGGCCACCCTGCCTGCGTTTGTGACGTTGTCTGGCTCTGGGGATTATTAGTGTTGTGGCTGTACGCGAGCGCCACACCCATCTGTGCCTTCACTTCTTCCTCCGCGAGATGAGGGTGGTCACAGTAGCAGCCTCCTGGGGTTTGGGGAGGACGCCGTCACTGTGTCGCTGAGTCGCTGACGTTGTGCCCGGGGATTCTCAAAACATCAACAGGAGCGGTGGTCAGTTGGTTTGTTTGTTGGCTTGTTTTTTAAAAGTCGTTTAAGACTACTTTAAAAATATTTCAGTGTTAAACCCACTATAACCACGAGAACAAGGAAGACTTATAAAATAGCTTAGCTCCTAGGAGATGTCTTCATAAAGGACATGGAAGGCTTTTATATCCCAAGCTCTGGGTTATTAAGGGAAAATGTAACAGCATAATAACTAATATTTGCAGAGGGCATTACCAGCTACAAAGAACTTTCACATACCTAATCCAGCTTAATCCTCTCAATGGCTACAGAGGAAGGATTTATTATCTGCCTTTGACAAGTGATGAGAAGGCGCCTCGGAGAGACTGACCCATTTGCCCAAGACCACACAGCTGGATAGGGGCAGCACCGCTTCAGTCCCAGGGCTGCATCCCAGTTTGCTGCTATAGCAGAAGCAGATCCAGCTTCGTCACACAGCAGACGCCTGCCCGCCTGCCCACTTGCATAGAAGAGGCAGAGAGAGGCCCCCAGTCTGGCATCTGTGCCGCAGGGACGCAGAGCTGTTCCAAAGGGCTTGCAGGCAGACGGATAGAGGTGTAAGACCCAAGGCCACCACTTCCTAGCTGAGTGGTCTTGATCAAGTCACTGATCCTCTTTGAGCCTTGGTGGCCTCATCAGAATATGGAGCCAATCGTCCTCACGGCACAGTGTGAGGATCGAATGACAAGACACATGCAGACGGACTGCTGTCACCCCAAGTGCCTGGCACATGGTAGCTGCTCGACTGTCTTTCCATTCTTGGGTGTTAAACGAACCAACCCTGTCTACCATCTGCTTCTTCTCACCCTGCCTAGCATCTCTCTCTTTCGGGGCATGTAGATTGCATTTTACAGAAAGGAAAAGGAGAAGAGATGGGGATTGCATTTGCAGTGGGGAATTCTTGGAGGATTGTCAAAGAGAGGCAAGTGGCTGGTCTGACATTCACCTCTGTGCAGGAGACCGCCCCAGAGCCCGGGCACTGCCATTATCCGTGGCGGCATCCACCGGTTATCTCACGTCTCCACCTTGCAACCCCAGGTGTTCCTTCATCCATCACTGGCCCTTGTCCGGTATCCACTCCTCCTTCCCCCTGCCGCCTCCTGCCTGACGGGCCTCCTTGTTAATAAGCCAGTTTGTTCGTATCCTGAAAACTATCTGATTCTGGTCCCTTTTATCCCAAACACCATCCATCCATCAACAGCTTGCTCTACATGCTTGGTTAGGAAAATGGGAATGGGGGAGGGAGGCATATAATAGATAAAACTTCTTAGCTGCTATCTCTAAAGAAATAGAATGGATAAATAGATCCATCAGACATGTATCACGCCACTGGACAGCGAAGTCCATTTGTTAAAAACCAGTTAGGCGGGAGGATTTATCTCACATTTTGAGCTGCTAATATAGAAGGGAAACAGTTTCCTTTATCTCTCCCAGAGGAGGAGGGGGAAAACCCCAAAGCCACTAATGCAGAATTTTTAACTGGATTTGATGGGCTTTCCTTCACAAAGGTGGAAAAGGTGGTCTCTCCCTCTTAAGTTTACACAGCCTCTTGGAAGGGTGTGGGCTCTCCGCTGGTGCTCCAGAAATGTTGCAGAATCTGGAAGTTCTGTGAAAATATCTTCCGTGGGGTTCTGTCTCACAGATTTCTGACCCTACGTGTGAAGGCCATTTCACAGCCTTTGCGTCTAGCACAGAGGGACCAGAGAGAAAACAGCATCCCACAAACTTTTACTAGGAAGCTCCTCTGTCTGGGTGCTGTGCTCGGTACTCCAAGCTCGGGGCTCCAAGCGTGAAGATGTGCTTCTGCTGCTCTGCAAAAGTCCTTAGGTGAGGGAGGTAGACAAGTAAGCTACAGTGCTAGGCTGGGAAGTGCTGGAACACAGAGCCGTATGAAGGAGTGGCACCTGACGAACTGTGAGCTAATGGGAGGGGTCAGGGTTGACACCTCATCTCTAGCCTGAAGATGACTGGCAAAGAGCTAGGAGAGAGGGAGCTGGCAGGCAGGGCGCTTCTGGGTAGTATGTGCAAAGACCTGGAGGGGACAAAAAGCCTGACCTATTTGAGGAACTAAATTGGAAATCATTCTTTCAACAGATATTTGTTGACCCCCTATTAAGACCCAATAGTATTCTAGGCACTGGGGATCTAGCCATGAAGAAGTTTGCATATAAATGGGGGGAGGCATACCAAGAAAAATAGAAGAATAAATGAATCTAACATCTCCAGTAGTGCTAAGGGCCATACAAGAAAACTAAATGGGAGTAAGGTCCTCGGAGGAGTAACATTTGAGCAAAGACTTGAATGAAACAAAGGCGGGAGTCTTGGACGAGCTCATTTAAGGGATGAGCATTTCAGGCAGCGGGGACAGCAGACGCAAAGGTCCTGAGGCATGAGAGAGCTCGGCATGTGTAAGCAAGCACAAATAGCTTCTCCTGGCTAGAGCAACATGATTGAAGGAAGGAGTGAATGGAAGGAAATGAAGTCAGAGAGCCAAAGGCTGGACATAAGGCTTTGTACATCCTGTAAGGGCAACAGATTTCTAGTACAAGTGGCTCATAGAACCTAAGAAAGGAGCTGAAAATGGAGTGGCACATTGGCATCGGATCCTAGAGAACCGTGTGAATCCAGTTTAAAACGCTTGGGCTTTCTAACAATGGCTGTGGGGTGTTGAACCACCAGGAGCATCTGAGGTGAGCAGGGAACTAGCATCTAGAGAAATTTCCCCAGGACCAAGCACCAGCTGCCCGCAGGAAAGGCTCAGGGACCAGACCAAAGGTCTGAACTCAGCAGTCCCCAGCCTGAGAAGGACCAGCACCCACACCAGGGTGAGCAGTAAATTGCCACCTGTACGACCTCACGCCCCATGCAGCTTCCTCTGCGTTATCCTGCCCCTTCTCTACCTTTCCTTGCTTGTCTAACTTCCACTCACTTCCTAGACTCCATCCTCTCCTCCTCTGGGCTGTTCTCCCTCCTCCCCCAGCTGGGCCAGCCCCCCAGACCTATGGGCTTCCTGCTGGCATGCACGGGACCTTTGGCCATCCCCGGCCCCGGCATTCTCGCAGGGTCAGAAGCACGTCTGATTCATCTCTGTATCTCTGACACCTGACACAGGAGCTCCCCAGGGGGCCTTGCCCATTTCCCAAGTGAAGGGGTGGCAGCCCCCGTTGCCTTTATGGAAGAGAAGTGTCCTCCCACTAATTCACATCATATCCCCTTCCTGTCATGACCCCCAACAGCTCCGTTCTGCCGTCTCTCATTTCTGCAGCGTGGTTTTGAAGCCTCCCCTTTCTCTCCATCCATTCTCTTCACCCTAAAGGCATATAGAGTTCAGAAGAGATTCATTGAGTGAACTCTTTAGATCTTCCTCTATCTCAAGAGAAAAAGCAAAAAGCCTCTCCTTTTTGCTTTCCGTTCTGTCGTTAATTTACTTTCCGAAAGACACCTTGTCAAGCTGAAGATTATATCTTTAAGCCGTGTTTTTACACCCACTACTTATAAAGCCTTAGATTACAGGTCTCCTGAAAGGACCTGAGGGAGAATACATTTGACGAGCTTTATGCCCTTTGCTTAGTGAGAGCCAGACGTTCTTGAAGAAGGAAAGGCGCTGATCTGGGGAAGGATTGCTGCTTCTAAAACTGCTCCAGCCACTGTACTGTGATTTCCGAAACTGCTGGGGAGGCCGTGGGGAGGAAGTGTCCTCGGAGGAGCGGGGCAGACGCTGGCTTTGGTTCTCTGGCTCTGGCGACAGGAAGACGACCACATGGCTCAGCCGGTGGTTTGGGCTCACAGGTGATCCAGGCAGTTGTTTAACCCCAAAGTTCTCATCTCCTGCCTAGATGACTAGGTTTACCCCGAAAGGAGCTTCCTCGCCTCCCCCCTGCAGCCCACACCCCATTCTGCAGGTCCCTGCACTGGTAGACAGCATAGAGCAAAGGTGGGGAGCCTGGGCTTCATGGACTGCCTTCAAACCCTGCCCATGAGGCTGTACCTTGCCAAGCCTCAGTGTCCTTAGCCGTGACGTGGGGCTCATAAAGCGAACCTGAAGAGGTCCTTGATAAGGCTGAATGAGACAACACAGATAAACCCTACTGTGGCTACCCTTTTGTTCTGTTACACACCTATTCCCGTGAACACGTGATGACTCCCCGCGCTCAAGGGTTCTCAGCCTTGGCTGCTTGTTTTATTGAAGTATAGTTGATAACAGCTTTAAAGCTACTGATGTCTGGCTTGTACCTCCAGACATTTGGATTTCATGGGTCTGGGGTGCAGCCTCTGGACATCAAGGTTTTTAAACAATCCCCCCCTACCCCGATTCTACTGTGCAACTGAGTTTGAGAACTACCACTTTCATGAAGACCAAGCTTGAATGTCCTGTGTAAATTGCATACTCGGCCTCCATCAGTTACTGGCATGTAACTACCGCTCCCTATTAAACAATGAATGGAAATTAATTACTGACGTGAATTAACCTTAAAAGGAAAACGCAAATGAAGGACAGGATGGGAAGCAGTAAAGGAGTCTTCTTCTTTCAGATGGACGATCTAATGAGCTCAGAAATGAAACTTCCAAACTATAAGTTTTAATTAATAATAGTAACAATAGTAATAATAAGGGTGATGCTAATAATTCCACGTGCAACAGGCACTGTGCTGTTTTATATGACATATTTACTTTCACCTTCTTCCCCACTCTCCATTCCCAACACGTGCACCTGCACGCCCCCCCCCCCAAGGTTCTTTCTCACCTTCAAATTTTGTTACATGTTGAATTTCTGTCTTAAAGGCCTCCTCCCTCTTTACCTAGTTTGTAATCCTTCAAGGTCTGGGTCAAGCCCCATTCCATATATAAAATACACACATGGGAAGGTAAATCTCTCTCCCACCTGGCCTCCTTTGGCACTTGCTTTGGCATTAACTCAGCAATTAATTCCCGGTGTTCCTAAAACCCATTCTAATTTTTTCATGTTTATATGTCTTATGATTACTGTAAAAAGATTGAGGATTCTTAAAAGATAGGGAACACCAGTATATATCAATTCAACAGATTTTTTTTTGTCCCTATTGGAAATGTAGATTCCACCACCAAGGAGCTACCAACCTATGGGAGAAACTTAGAGGCAAACAGAAAAGTCAGTGCAACACAACACATTCTCTATTTGAGGCATGACTGGAGTGCTGTGCGGATACTGAGGCAGGCTGGTGTGATTGGCTCTCCCACAGGTGGCAGGGAAGGTACACTGATCAGCATTGGTTGGCCTCTCGGATCCATGCTGCAGTCTCTGGAGCTGACCAATATGGACCACATTTTTGAGCTGACTCTTGAGTTCAGTCCCTCACTTTATCCAAGGATGCTTATTAGGTCCCTCCCAATTCAAAGCACAGCGCCGGCCTCCTCAGATACGGTGCTGAACCAAACAAAGGTAATCTCTCACGATTACCGTCTCAGGGCAGACAGGTCATAAATAGTCACATGACATATGGCAGTCAATCTAGAATTATTAATTGTGAAAAATGCAATGAAGGAAAAGGTAGTGTGCCGTGAGATGATAACTGGGGGAAATGTGTTATTTGTGATAAGAACTAAGAGAGATTGAGGAAATAAAGGAAAATATTGTTGAATCCAGGTGAAGGAAAATTGAAGGAACCCAAGTCAGTCTTCATTTTTTTCCTCATTATTTCAGTGTGTCTGCTTTTTCTACCAACTAGTCATGGTTCTATGAATGAACAAATATTATACTCAAAGAACTGAAATAATTCTCATCACACTTTGTTTTATTGGCCATTGACTGTTCCAATAGCATCTGTTTGCCTCATACCTTTAACATCCTATAAATCTCTCTAAAGCATGGATTGAGATTTCTCTCTTGGGTTTTGGCTTTTTTGGATGATCTGAAGTGCTGTGAATAGGACCGAGCCCCTAGTTAACGCCCAGCACCCAGTTGTTGAATGACTCGAGAATAGGGCAGTTAGTTAGTTGGTGGTAGATGGCACAGGCTCGTCCTGGGCCCAGGAGCTGGCAGGACAGAGAAAAAGTCCATGTCCATTTGCATTTTCCCTCATCTGAAAGAAGTCTTTATCCAGCGGTCAGTACAGGGGGTGACATCCGCAGCATCGGTGCCCAGAAGCTCTCAGCAAGCCCGCGTCTGCGCTTTCCACCCTGGACACGAGGCGCCTCCATGCTGGGGTGCGGGGTTATTGCACTCTCTCCTCCTCTCCTGGGTGCCTGCTCTGCAAGCAGACCAGGAGCTCCAGCAGCTCCAGCGACCATCTGCCTTGGCTCCTGCACAGATAATTTCCCAGGGGAGGAGGAGGTTAGCGTATAAGAAGCAGCTCGGACTATCAGCAGGGAGGCCTGTTCCGTTGCCCTGGAGTGGTGCCCAATCTCTCCTTGGGGAGACGCCTGGTGTAGCCAACCAAGACCTCTGTGCTTGCCGGCTTACACTTAATTTGAAACTCTGGATGGAGTGAGAAGAGGCCACTGAGAGCCCATCTCATGAAATTGGACTGCGCAGTTCCATGGAAGATAGATAGATAGAGTACAGCGGGAAGGCACGCTCCTCCGGAAGAACGACACAGAGCCACCGGAGGCTGTGAAGAGCCCGGAGCACAGCCCGGCCAGGGAGTCATGGACAAGGGCCAGCCTGACAGCCCTGTAGACAGGCTTGCTGGGCTTTTGTGAGGGTTTGCAAATCAGACCCCCTCCAACTCTGATAGTGGGACCATAGTGGGTGACAGAGTCTCTGCACAGAGCATGAGAACCCACTGATCATGGGTTGCCTCTGGAAATCCAGTTCCTGCAGCCCCCTGGGCTGGGGCTGCTGCCTCCTACTGGCTCTGTGCCTTGGGGCAGACCCTCTCTTAGCCTGAGTTTTCACCTCTGTAAATGAAACAGCTGGACTAATCTGGTGGGGTTTTTCCATCACTTTTTCATTACTGTTTTTTCCCTCTTAAATGAAATCTTACATGAGCCCCAATATGGCAGCCAGATGAAAGTTAGGCTGTGTTATTTAAAGCTGGGGTGTCTGTCAGGTTTGCCCTGCTCCCCTGGGGCAGAGCCTAAGACTGCAAGTTTCTTTAGATCCCAGTGTGAATATCACTGGATTAGGTTATCTTCAGGTCCCTTCCAGCTCTGTAATTATACTCCCTGGTGGGACAGCCACAGCGGGCTTCTCTGTCTCTATTTTTCTCACTTCATGACTTGGTCCCCATAGGCCAAGGTTTGTAGGGAAAATCCTCAGGGAGCGATGTCAGTGGGTCTCCATGGTAGCTGACTTCCCAGTCTTAGATTTCCTTACCAAATTAATCTTTGTCAGGCTGAACTTCAGTCTGATGTCCCCAAGGCTACCTGATATCCACACGGTGCCTGTAACATGGTTAATGGAATACCTGTGTGCTCCCTGCAATTGACTGAATGTAATCTTGCAGGAAAAATGGGCTGTGAGGAGGAGGACCCATCCTCTGTGCCCTGCCACCACCCCTGGATCATTGGCATCATGTCCCCCTTCCCCAGGGCCCATTGTGTGCACATAGGTTTCAGCATGTCTGCGACTGAACCCAGCATTGGACCATTGAAGAGGCATAACTAGGTAACCCACACTCCCTATTCCTCTCTAGCTCTGTGGTCTTGTCCAGGGATCCAAGGGATCCAAGCAAGTCACTAGTACTGTGGGCCCATACCATAAGTGTAATTACTAAGGCAGGGCTCTTTAAGTCAGGTTAGACTGATAACCATGGTCTGGGATATACCTTCCCTTCCCACTCTCCCAAACAATAGTCAATGCAATCATCTCAGACCCTCTGCCCTCATTTCTGAAATTCCCTGACTCTTAGGATGTACATCAGTAGAATGTAAGTTAAGAGCTTGGGTCCTAGCATGGGTGTAACCCCCTGGGTCCAAATCCTGGCTCCGACCCTCCCCAGCTGGATGACTTTGGATGTCACCTTTCTCCTCCCCCAATTCCTCAGCTGTGGATTGGGGCTAATAACAGTGTTTACAACATTCTTGGGGAAGAGATGAGTTCATGCACAGGGAGTGTTGAGATAGTGCCTGGCACAGAATAAGGGTGAGTTATTCTTTCTGTTCACTGACCTATGGTCCCTCTGGAAAAGCTTCCTGGCCAATGGGGTGAATGAGGGCTGAAACCGAGTCCACACTCTGCTTGAAAAGTCAAGAAATCCCAGGGCCTAGGAGCTGGTCTGTATCAGCCCTGAGAAGTTTCTTTGTTTCTCCCCATTTACCCACCATCAGGCAGTGCCTTTATTCAGTTTACCTGAGGATACTGTGCCAATCTTTGCCCTGGTAATGAGTCTACCTGTTTTTTATTCTCTGTGTCCTCCTTCCTAAGGACCCTGGGATTCACTCACCATCTTGGCTCACCCTTCTCAGAATTCCTCCTACAGGATACAAGGCAGCTTATCGGGATTTAATTTGCACTCCCTTCAGCTAGCAAAGGAGGGATTTAGACAAGGTAGCAAACCAAGATAGACCCTTTGCCGGTAGAGCAATCTCTTCCTCTTACGTATTATGATGGAGCCTGCCATGTGTGTTAGCTGGTGTCACATCAACACAACCTGTGAGGAAGGTACTGATACCATCCCCATTTTTCAGGGGTTATTCAGATGAAACATTGGCAACATTGGTATTCAGAGGTCTATCTGCCACCAGAGCTCTGCCATCTTGCTTCCCGTCAAGAACTTCTCCCCCAGTGAGGGAATTATAACCCAGCATCAGCTCATTTTCAAACCAGGCTCCATCTACCATGGGCATCCCCAGTTCATTTTATTGACCTAAGAGTAGTACTTTAGAAAGACCTATCCAGATTTCCTTTTTATTTTTTTCCCCTTTACGTTATCTTCATTGCTCTTGCCAGTTAAGACCAATTTATACATTGGTTTGGCAGCCCATGTGTTTTTGCCATCATCCCATGTACAATATAAGCAGCTTTTTATGTGCAAAAAACTGAAAGCTTAGGGATTTGGGCTAAATTCTTGGGCTAGAGATTCTTGAAGCTCAGAGGAAACTTAAATGAGAGAGATGAGCCCCAGAAAAAAGAAATGGTTCGCCAGTGTCTCACGGGAAGTTAGTGGAGTACTGGGGCTCACATCCAGGTCCTCAGACTTGCTCATCTTTGAGGGATATAGATTTCTAATCCTTGTTTGGGAGCCTTCTTCCTTGGGACCAGTCAGTTCATGCTGTACCACAATACATTGAAACCTGACTTGCTCCAGCCCTTTTGAGTTTTGGTCATAACTCCTTGCAATGTAATGCCAACCATCTATTTAACTCTTGTCATGAGTTGAATTGTGGGCCCTCAAAAATGTATTCAAGTCCAAACACCTATCACCTGTAAATGTGACCTTATTTGGAAATAGGGTCTTTGCAGTTTACATCATATTAAAATGCAGTCATTATGGATTAGGGTGGGTCCTAATCCAACGACTAGCTTTCTTATAAGAAGAGAAAACAGAGATGAACACCATGTGAAGACAGGCAGAGATTGGAATGACACACCTACAAGCCAAGGAAAGCCAGCGATCACCAACAACCCCCAGAAAGGAGAGAGGCATAGAACAGGTCTACCTTTGGAGCCTCTGGAAGAAACCAACCTGGCCAATATGTCTGAATTTCGGACTTCTAACTTCCAGAAGCATCAGACAGTAAATTTCTGTTGCTTTAAGCCACCCAACTTGTAATTTGTTATGGCAACACTAGGAAAATAATATATCCCTCCAGAAATGAATTCTGTCCATACACACCTTGGCAAACAACAGATCTCATCTGAGAGAGGGTCTTGATGGCAAGGAGAAAGCAGAAGAACCATTAAAGCAGGGAGGGAGAGTCAGCCATAAAGCACGAGGTCACAGAAAGAAGAGGCTAGGAACCTTGAAGGTCCTTTCCGTGCTGGCCTCTCTGAGCTGGGCCGGGCTGGCAACTGAGTAAGGATGCATGGGACTTACCCTCTTGCTCCATTTGCTCGCAGGCGAAGCCCTTGCGACCCAGGGGGCACTGGCATCTGCAGCTGGTGCCCTCAAGGATGGGCTCCCCATTGTTGAAGCAGGGCCCACAGCGGCAGGCGTTGAATTCCATCAGGTACTGGTCCAAGGCCCGGTGCAGGTTCTGGCGTTTGGTCTCCAGGGGCCCCAGGGTCGTATGCCTCAGCACCTCATGGATGGGCTGCATCTGCGGGTGCAGAAAGAACAGAGAGCCCCTCCCTGGGCCTCCAGCTTCCCAGAGCCCAAGAACTGGCCATCAAGCCTCTGGAAGGCCTGCTACGTGCCAGGCACAGAACTAGGCACCCAACTCTATCCCATGTATCAGATCTTCACCGTCACTCAACCCCAGAGACTCCAAGTGTTTGAGTGACTCGCTCAGAGATCACATAATTAAGTGCAAGAGCTACTCTGGACGTGGGCCTGCTCAGCTCTGAAAGCTGTGGTCCCCCTATCCCAGAGAAGAGAGCTGAGCAGCAATCTATGCCAGCTCATCTGCTCCCGTCGGGCACTTTAGGAGGCAGGAAGAGGATAAAGTACGTGTATTTATGTGTTTTTTTTTTCTTGATCGCTAACCTTCAATGCAGGAATTATTAAAGTCCTTGATAGGTAGTTGTGTCGGCAGTGCTGAACACCCCAATTGGTATCAGCGTGGAGAGGTGCAGGGAAAGGGGTCATTTGCATTTGAGGCCACTGCCCATTCCAGGAATGACTATAACTCAGGGTTCCCCAACCTCAGCATGACTGCATTTCCAGCTGGATAATTCTTTTTTGGCAGGGGAGGGCAGTCCCGCACATTGTCGGATGCTTAGAAGTATCTCTGGCCTCTATCCACGAGGTGCTGGTAATAACTTCTGGTTGTGAAAACCAAACCCGTCTCCTGACGTTGCCACATGTCCCCTGGGGGCAGGGGGGGGGGGCGAAATCGATCAGTGGTTGGGAAACGGTAGATGTGGTAGAGAGCACTGAATCTGGAACCAGAAAATCTGGCTTCCGATTTCAGCCCTTCTAGTTCCAGCTGTGTGATCTGTCAGGTTGCACAGGGAGCCTGACTTCTTCAACTCTAAAATGAGAACAGTCCTCTTACCTTTCTGTGAGGATGAAGGCTGATAGATGGGAAAGGCCTTCACAGAGTAGAAGTTCAAAAAATGCTGCTCCCGTCCTAGTTCTGTGGTCTTTCCTGTCTGTCTCTGAACCTCAGCCTTGTTTTCTATAAAATGGGAATAATAGCCTACTTCCTAGAATTCTTATGAGGGTCTAAAGAAGTAATGAATGAGAGATACCACTGCAGACAGGAAGAACAATATAAAGTAAAGCACCATTTTTATTAGCTAAATGTGATGACGGGGGAAAAAGCCGAAATTCTTCAAATTGCATGTGCATATGGCCGTCTTCGGCATGCTTTTAAGGCTCTATATTTTAATGCACAGTCATACAATGAAAGCTCCTTTACAGATCTCTCATTTTATAGGACAGTAACGTGAGGACCTGAGATGAGAGTGATTTGCCAAGGTTACAGGGCAATTCAGAGATAGGACTGAGCCACACTCGGGCAATCTCACTGCGCCAGAGTCAGAAGTCAATAGAGGGCACTCACAATAGCCTTGAGGGGGTTCCTGGAAATGTGTACAGAAAGGCCCGTGACAGACAGACCTTGGCCTGTGGTCACAGGTTGCAGCGGAGGTCACCAGCTTGGTCATTTCAGGACTGGCTGGGCTGCCAGCCAAGGGCAGACGACCACTTACTGGAAGTTCAGAAAATCTGGCCCCATTGTTAGGAAGTCAGCACAGGATGGGCTGCCCTGTGACCCTGGTGAAAGATGACTCTTAATTCCAAGGGAGGTCGGGACCATTGGGCAACTTCCCGTGACCTTCCGGTGGGGCTTAGCACCCAGTCCCTTGCCTCTCATTCCTGAATCCCAGAACCCACAGGAAGTGGGTAGGGAGCATTCCTTGGGAAGGGCAGGTAGGGACTTAACGGAGGGAGGAGGGGTGGAGAAAAAGAATCTTAGGGCTTAAAAGGATATTGGCCATGGTTTTGTTCCCATTCTAAAGATAAGAAAACAGATTCAGAGAAGGCAAGTGGTATGATATTAGCAACATGATGCAACCTAGCACATAATAATATACAACATAGCACAGCATCATAACATAACATGATTCCTATATTCACTCAGTCTCCGTACCTGCCATAAATCAGCACTGCTCAGCTATGGGGACATGCAAGTGAGTAAGACATGGTTTCCGCTCTGAGCGTCAGGTTCCAAATAACCCCCTGGCTGGACTCCTTGTCCATTGTCTGTCTGTCTGTCTGTCTCTCTCCCCAGCGCTTCAAATCATCCTTCATATATCTGTAAGCAACCTTTTTTAAAACACAGCACTAGCTGTGTCACCTTCCTGCTCTGCCCCCTGACAGCACCTTAATGCACCAGATCCAAACTTCCCGGGGGGCGGGGAGCAGCCTGTATTGTGAAGAGATCACAGGTATTAGAGTCTGCCAGAGCTCAAGCTGGGCTCTGCCATTCACCAGCTACGGTATCTGGCCAGCTTCCTTAGCTTCCATCAACCTGTTTCTTCAGCTGACATTCACTAAGTACCCACTGCTCTCTCCCTAACCTTGTGATATAACATTTTATTATCCCCATGTTATAGACCAGGAAACTAGGGCTCAGAAAACAAAGTGACTTGCCCAAGGTTATACACTAAAAAGGTGGCGAGCCATGATCCAAATTATATCTTTCTCACCCCAAACCTAGGCTCTCTTTCCCTAAAGACAGTATTTGGCCTCCTCCAAATCATTAATACCAGACTTCCCCTTAGAAGCTTTGCTCATGGCAAACACAAAGTGCACCTCTTGCCCATGAAAGTTTATATATTGCTCCTGATATCAATTTTACACTTTTTGCCCAAATGACTAATAGCTTGATGATAGCAATTTTCAGACCCTATGTGAATTACAGGTGCGTGAAAATGGTCCCTTACTTATTGGAGAAGAAATGAGATCAGGGTTAATCCATCTGACCTCTTTCTTCATAGAGAGCAGGGTATTATAGTAGACTTTTAGGTTCAATTGTTGGTATATATTTTAAGAAGAGGAATGTATCCATACCTGGGATTTTAAATATATGTAGAAAATGGACAAGAGTCAAGAGAAAATGGGCAAGAAAACATTAGTTTATTTAAAAGCCCAAAATCCAACTCTTTCCTTAATGGACTACCCTTTCCTATGAATAGAAATAGTTTGACGACTGGCAGAACAATCCATTTCCTTTGCACTTTGAATACACTCTTACTGCCTTTGTGAGGTTAGAGATTTAGGGCAGGGTTTCTCAGCTTCAGCACTATTGATGTTTGAGGTCAGACATTTCTTTGTCGTGGGGGCTGTCCTGTGCCTTGGGAGATGTTTAGCAGCGCCAATGGTCTCTACTCCGTAGATGCCAGGAGCACCTTCCTAGCTGTGACAACCAAATACATCTCCAGAAGCTGCCAGATTTCGCCTGGGGAGCAAGGTATCTGCTCCCACTTCCCCCCATGGTTGAGAGCCATGGCTTTCAGGAAGGTGCTAGGGTAGAGGGAAGTGAGAACTGGTTATGAAGACTGAAGGTCTGAAATCCAGGCAGCCACATAGGAGCTCTGGGACTGTAGATGGCTCACTGGTGACCTGGAGCCTCAGGTCTGTAATCTTTTCCATGGTGAGACTCACATCTGGACCAGAGGTTCATTGTGATGAGGGAATGGGATCCCTTAGAGCAAAGGCAACAAATACAGCTTGGGACCACAGCTCATTCTTGCATGGCCTTTGAGCTAAGAATGGTATTACATTTGTAAAAGTTGGTTTAAAAAAAAAAAAGGAGGGGCGCCTGGGTAGCGCAGTTGTTAAGCGTCTGCCTTTGGCTCAGGGCGCGATCCCAGCGTTCTGGGATCGAGCCCCACATTAGGCCCCTCCGCTGGGAGCCTGCTTCTTCTTCTCCCACTCCCCCTGCTTGTGTTCCCTCTCTTGCTGGCTGTCTCTCTCTCAAATAAATAAAATCTTAAAAATATAAAATAAAATAAAAAATAAATAAATTTTAAAAAAAAGGAGAATTTGTATGACAGAGATTGTATGTGGCCCACAAAGCCAAAAATATTTACTATCAGCTCCTTTACAGAGAAAGTTTTCTTTTTTTTTTAAAAGATTTTATTTATTTATTTGACAGAGATAGAGACAGCCAGCGAGAGAGGGAACACAAGCAGGGGGAGTGGGAGAGGAAGAAGCAGGCTCATAGCAGAGGAGCCTGATGTGGGGCTCGAGCCCATAACGCTGGGATCACGCCCTGAGCCGAAGGCAGACACTTAACCACTGTGCCACCCAGGCGCCCCTACAGAGAAAGTTTTCTAACCCCCACTTGAACAAATGTGATTTTAAAGTCTTTTCTATACAAATGCAAGTTCCTATTTTTTAACGTGGCCTAATGCTGAAGAAATTCTGGGACTACTCGTGTCAAACTAGGCTCTGCCCAGATAGTAAGCTTCTGCTCCCTGTGGTCCTGTGGCCGGGTTTAAAGTCATGCACTCCCTACAGTCAGGCATGGGGAAGGCCACCAAATCAGTGTGCCGTTACATTTCATCTTGTTCTTTGATGGGCTCATAATAAGAAATATGAAATGATCTGGTCTGCTTCACTTTCATTCCTCATGGACGTGGAGTTTCTTCAAGTGCGAAAAGACTTACCTCAAAATCAATAACAACGGGATTATACTTTAATGACCTCCCCCAGGAACGATATGTAATGGTGCTTCTGTTCTGAGTCAAGCCACCGCCCCAGCCAGAACTGCCACCTCGCACCCGAGAAATGATGTCCACCACAGCCATGGCCAGCATGTCGCTTTCTGCCATCAAGAACATAACCGCATTAGTTCGTTTTCCAAAAAGCCAAACAAAGGACTGGTTGGCAAGCCCCACTAATGAGATCTGGGACAGAGTTTATGTGCTCCCCTTAGAGCTGTCTCCCATTCTACCTTGCTCAGTTAACTTGTAGGACAAAGCAGAAGAGAAGGACCAGAGCCTAGAAATAGACCCATCCTCTGAATTAGAGCAGACGCTGGGAGGACAGCCCAGCCCAGCATAGCAGAGGGAGAGGCTGGGAAAGTGGATGAGGATTCATTCGTGCATACATTTATTCATTCATCTGTCCAATGCCTGCTACCTGCCAGCTAGGCTCCATTCACTATCATAAGTGCTGTGACAGATGTCTCTACAGGGCTCAGAAGGGATATGGAGAAAGATCTACAGTAGAGGAGGGAGGGTGGTCAGGGTGAAAGGTGAGCTGTCTAGAAAAGTGAGTGAATTTTTGTAGGTAAATGGAGAGAGGAGGGAAGGGCATCACAGAGAAGAAGTCATTTGACTTAAGGCCCTAAGGCATTAGTAGCCTCACACAGTGGGAGTAACGTGAACCTATTTCATATCTACCTCTTCCACCGTTCTGTAAGCTGTTTCATTATCCCTGCATCCTCTTTGTCTCCTGAAAGCAAATACCCAATGCATTTGATGAATGAATGCATGCATGAGTACTCACACTGACTTATTCAGGAAATGCCACAGAATATCTGTGTACGGTCTTTCTCTAATAATTGTTCTTTGACCTCGGTAACTATATTCTCTCTCTCGGAAGACTCGTCTCCTCCCTCTGGACTGTAACCTGAGGGGCCTTCATCTCAGCAGTCAACTACCCAGTTCTGTCTACACATTCCTTTCATCTCAGTTCTTTCTTAGATCTTTGTCTAGTGTTTGAAATCTGGGAGGGGGCACTTTCCCAAATCATGTGTTTCTAAAGTGATCTCAGCCCATGGTGAATTCAAATTAGAACCACAACTGGTCATTGGTTTGGGGTATTTAGCACCCATACAGCATGACCATTGACTGAAATGGAATCAACTGAGGGGGAAAATCGTGTTCATGCCCGGAGTGTGCGTCCAAGGAAAAGTCTAGCTTCTCTTTGGGAGACCCATTACTCAATACTTACTAGTATCGCCACCTCCAGACTTTTTACAATGATCCCCTGATAACTTTCCTCCAATTGTTATGCTCTCTGAATAGTCATATTCAATGCCTACCAAACCTCCAAAGCATGACTTGATATCTCTGCTGGTAATACCTGCAACAGGGAGAGAGACACACACAGAATGCTGAGATGCTTCAAGACAGTGACTGTGGAACAACAAACTCACAGCAGTGGTAGCTAGCTTCGGCTTTGGAGTCTAAGAGATCTGGGTTGAGATCCCAGTCCTTTGACCCAATTTCAGTGTTCTCTTCTGTGTGGTTCAAACCCAAATAATTCTGAAAATGAGAAGGAAGGTGTACTGCACTGCTAGTTGCTCCGAAGTGCTAGCTCCCTTTCCTTTGCACGTTCTGATGAGGGATTCTGCCTCACCCATCTCCGCATACCCCTGAGCCTCGCACAGTACCTGGCTCGTGATTGGCGCCATTTTCACTCCGCCATTTTGCACACATTGCCCCTTCCTCTCTCCCCTTTCACCATTGTTCCAAAGCCTCCTCAAGCTCAAGTTCAAGTGCCATGTCCTCCACGAAGCAGACTTGGATCAGAACACTTGAACTTCCTTCAGAGCTACCAGCGTGCTTGGTTCAGCAGGAATGATCGTGTTTGTGCAGTTCTTTTCACCCAGGTCCTCTTTGTGGCCCGGAGAGGCCAGAGTGCTATTGGAAGATGGATAGGTCTCCATGGGGGGTCTGCCTGCCTTCTGGCCCCGTGATCACTTAGTCCCGCATTAGCTGTCCCTATGTTTGTCCACATCTGGGGACCCATGGAGGAGCCTGCATCTTGTAGATGAGGAGCGTAATTTCCAAAGCAGTGAAGTCATTTTGTCCCAACCGCTCACTCTGTAAGTGAACAGAGCTGGGTTTCCAGCCCTTCATTGGGCTGGAAAGGTAAGACTAGAAAAGTGGACTAGAGCGAGGTACTGACCATTGCTACAGAGTCCAGCTTTATCTGTGGCTCAGGTTTTCCGAAGGTTGTGAACTAGAGTTTGTACTTTTGGAATATCATTACCTTTTTTAAAATTTAAATTCAATTAGCCAACACATAGTACCTCATTAGTTTCAGATGCAGTGTTCAACAATTCATCAGTTGCCTACAATACCCAGTGCTCATCACATCTCGTGCCTTCCTTAATGCCCATCACCTAGTTACCTCACCCCCCCACCCACCTCCCTTCAGCAACTCCGTTTATTTCCCATAGTTAAGAGTCTCTCATGGTTTGTCTATCTCTCTCTCTCTGATTTCTTCCCATCCAGGTTCTCCTCCCTTCCCTTATGGTATTCTGTGCTGTTTCTTAAGTTCCAAAAATGAGTGAAACCATATGATCATTGTCTTTCTCTGATTGACTTTTTTCACTCAGCATAATACCCTCCAGTTCCATCCATGTCAGTGTAAACAGTAAGTATGCATCATTTCTGATGGCTGAGTAATATTCCATTGTATACGTGGACCACATCTTCTTTATCCATTCATCTGTCAAAGGGCATCTTGGCTCCTTCTACAGTTTAGCTATTCTGGACAGTGCTGCTGTGAACACTGGGGTGCATATGGCCCTTCTCTTCACTACATCTGTATCCTTGGGGTACATACCTAGTAGTGCAATTGCTGGATCATAGGGTAGCTCTATTTTTAACTTTTAGAGGAACCTAAATCCAGAGTGGCTGCACCAGCTTACATTTCCACCAACAGTGTGAGGGTTCCCCTTTCTCTGCATCCTCGCCAACATTCATTGTTACCTCTCTTGTTCATTTTAGCCATTCTGATTGGTGGGAGGTACTTTTAACTTTAACTATACAATAATTATTACCAGTCCTTGTATTATTATGGCAACCACAAAGGAAAAATAATTGCAGTCAGCTATTTGATTAAGGATTAGATTTAATATTTTCAAGGGAGTATCGAGCAACCAAGTTTACTTGCCTGCGTCCCCATCAAACTACAAACTCTGTGGGGTCAAAAACTTATGCCTTATTCACTACTCTCTTGTCAGCATGGCAGCTCAGTGGCTGCTGTGGAGGAGGCACTCAGGAACCATTTTTAGAATAAGTGGTTGATGAATGAAACAAGTGAGCAAATAAATATACACCAGGAGTCCTGTGGTACGGGCTTCTGACAGAAACAAATCTCAGAAGTCAGGAATCCTGAATTCCAATTCCAGTCACTTGGATAAATGGATGAAGAGGTTATGGTGTGTGTGAGTATATGTATGTGTAGGTGTGCGTGACTGTTTTATATATATATATATATATACACGTATATGATTATTCAGCCTTAAAAAAGAGGGATCCTGCCGTTTGCAACAGTGTGGATGAACCTGGAGGACATCCTGCTACAGGAAGTAAGCCAGACACAAAAAGAAAAAAGTGGCATGATCTCACTTATAAGTAGCCTCCAAAAAATCCAAGTAAATATCTGGAAGCAAAGAGTAGAAAGGTGGTTGCCAGGGGTGCAGAGGTGGGGGAAGTGGGCAGATGCTGGGCAAACGGCACAAAGTTGCAGGTCTGTAGGCTGAGCAAGCAGGGACCTGTAACGTGCCACCCGATGACTACAGTCCCTCCTGTCGCATGGAGAACTGAACATTCGTAAAGAGAGTAGCTTCCAGGGGCTCTCATCCCATACACGAAGGAAAGGGAACTATGTGAGAAGCTATGTTAATTAGCTTCACTGTAGTAATCATTTCCCTTTGTATACGTACATCAAGTCATCATGCTTATGCCTTAACTGTGTACCCATGTTATGGTTTTAAAAAGTAAAACTCAACAAATCCCAGTCACAGGCACCCTGTATGAGCAGAGAAAAGGCCTGTGGTCACACTGGGCTGCAGTTCCCTGATTGCGGAGAGAGGGGCTGGATTTGTCTGTCTCCAGGCCCCCCAGAGCCTCAGCCTTCCCACCGTGGTGGCTGCGTGTGTGGGTTTCTGAATCACTCCCGAGCTGGGAGCGCCTGGGAGGCGCGACGCTGTGAGGCTGTGAGCACCAGGGCTTCTCCTGCCACTTCTGTTCGAGTACTTTGAATTGTTAATGCATTACTAATTGAGGAAGATTTAGCATATTTAATTGTTTTGATTAAAAAATGCTTCACTGGTGATAAACAAAAGTGGGGAGAAGGCATTCACAGGCAGAAGCCAGAGTGATTACAAGGGGAATGGTGGTGGAGGGCTGCCGGCTTACGGTGACAGGGCAGGCTGATTACAGGGGTGCGGGGTGGCTGGAGGGCGCCTGCAGAGCCCTTATGCTCTTGCGGGGTCTGCCACAGCATGTCATGTGCAGCAGGGGGAGGAGAATTCTAGTTCGATTTGAGCAGCACCGCTCGGGCTGCAAAGATTTGCCTTCCAAGGACACCAAAGTAGGGTACCAGCCAGCAAGGGAAAGTCTGTGACTTCAGATGTCAGAGCTGAAAGCACCCTTGGACACCCACCCCGCCCTTCTCATTCATAGTTGAGATGCCCTCGGTTTGTACGGGTGAATTATCTTGCCTAAGGTCATACAGCTAAGAAATGGTGAAGCTGAGATTCAAACTCAAGCCTATCTCGCTTAGAAGCCTGTGGTTTTTTCATTAATTCCAGTTATCACATTGGACTGAAGAATTCTGCTCTCAGAGAGAAAAATTTAGTAATTTTGTGTGTACCATCCCCATCACACTGTGAATTAAATAGGAATATGATGCAAATGTGAGTAAGTAAGGTCTTGTCCTGAGAAGCTAGCAGGTTTGGGACAATATGCTAAACAAAAACTAAGGTGTATCCGGAGAGTTGCATGTTTCAATATAGGAGGGTTAGAAGAGGAGTCTCTCATCAGAAGCTGTAGGGGAGGCCAAATCAGAGCTGTGTGCTGAGCACCCCTGGGAAACCAAGACCAGTAAGCTGGGGCAGGGAAGGGGGTGCAGAGGAGGTCAAACGTAGTGGCAAAATCCAACACTTGAAACTGGTATTGGAAGCCAAGACACAGAACCAGACACATCTTGCTTCCATCAAGTAAAGAGCAGGGGAGGGAGAGGGGAGAGAGAGCAGAGAAAGGTCTGGAGCAACTGTGTGGCACTTGCTCAGGTGGGTGTGTTGTATGGGTGGTAGACTGCCTACACAGCTGACCTTTGAACAACACGGGGGTTCACGGCGCTGACCCTCCACACAGTTGAAATCCAAGTATAGCTTTTGACTCCCCCAAAACTTAACTACTGTTGACGGGAGTCCTTACAGTTAACATAAACAGTTGATAGATACATATTTTATATATTATATGTCTTATATACTGTATTCTGACAACAAAGTAAGCTAGAGAAAAGAAACTTATTATGAAATCATAAGAGAAAATATATTTACTGCACTGTATTTATAGAAAAAAATCCACATATAAGTGGACCCACACATTTCAAATCCATGTTGTTCATAGGTCACCTGTATTTATAGAACCAAAGAATGATCTGCCATGGCTCCACCCCAACCCATCAAGGCTGGACTCCTTAGATGTCAGCTTTGGAATATCATACTGGTATTTGTTTGGAGGTCTTGAGCTCAGTGAATTCTGAAGTTGATGTTTCCCAAACCTGGTTACACAGTGAGATCATCTGGAGTGCTTATTAAAAAGACACGTTCCTGGGGCGCCTGGGTGGCGCAGCCGTCAAGCGTCTGCCTTCGGCTCAGGGAGTGATCCCAGCTTTCTGGGATCGAGCCCCATGTCAGGCTCCTCTGCTGGGAGCCTGCTTCTTCCTCTCCCACTCCCCCTGCTTGTGTTCCCTCTCTCGGTGGCTGTCTCTCTCTGTCAAATAAATAAATAAAATCTTTTTAAAAAAATACACATTCCTGTGTCCCACCTCTATCAGTTCTAATTCTGTATTTCTGAGTCACCAGCCATCTGCATTTAAACAGACAACCCAGATGATTCCTCGTCAGTGCTTCTGGGACCAGATATTGAGTAGCATGGTACTACGGAGAACTCCAGAGGCCTGTCACAGAGCACTGGCCTCTGCCCTCTCTCAGTCAATGCTTTTGTCAATGCCTTGGATATGGACTTAGCAGCCAGGCTCATCATATCCACCCAAAAGAAGTAACTAGGAAAAGCCAAGGATCATTCAGATAAAGAATCAGGATTCAAAAAGCCCTCAGAAGGTTTGGAAGGATAGACAGACCAAGCATGGCAAAATGAGGCTCATTTGGGAAAGCCGTAACCTCCTTCCCTGGGGAGAAAATACATGCACGAGCACAGTAGGAAATGGGCACAGCTTAGAAAGCAAGAGAAAAGGCTGTGGAGTTTTGGATAACTTCGAGCTCAGGAAGACAATGAAGCCAGGTGAAAAACCAGGGGAAAATTATAATCAATAAAGTAAAGGAAGAGTTAATCTCACTCTCTCTGTGTAGCTTAGAGAAACCCAGAATCTGGGGTCCACATTTTTAAAAGGAAATAAGAAAAAAGGACTTTGACTCATCATTGTTTAGCCTTAAAAAAAGAAGGAAATCCTTCATATGCAACAACATAGGTGAATGTGGAGGACATTACGCTAGATGAAATAATCACGGAAGGACAAACCAGCACGATTCCAGTTATATGAAGTATTAAAGATAACCCAACTATCAGAGTGTAGAATGGCAATTTGCGGGAGGTGGGAGAGGGGAAATGAGTAGTGGCTAATCAATGGGCATAATGTCTCCATTACGTCAGTTCTAGAGATCTGTTGTCCAACATTGTCTCTACAGTTAAAAAGACTGTATTGTACACTTACAAATTTGTGAAAAGAGTAGATTTCGCGTCAAAAAAAGATTATTTGAGAGAGAGAGCACATGCAAGCAGGGGGAGGGGACGGGGGAGAGGCGGAGAGAGAATCTCAAGCGGATGCCCCACAGAGTGCGGAGCCCTAAGCAGGGCTTGATCCTAGGACTCTGAGTTCACAACCTGAGTTGAAACCAAGACTTGGATGCATAACCAAATTTGCCACCCAGGCACCCCTAATGTTAAGTGTTCTTATCACAATAAAACTAGAGTGAGAAAAGCAAGTAGGGAATGATTGGAGAAGAGTAGCATGGGGGTGAAGAAATTCAAACCATATCCTTTGGGAATGTTTGAAGGGATGGGGGATGTTCACCTGAGAAAAAGAGGAAAGATCTCTCTCTAAGAGAGATCAGTGGAACTAGACTCAGCTCTCCAGAGGGTTGTCTTGAGGAAGAGGAATGAGGCTTACTTGTGTGGTTGCAAGGGCAAGAACTAGGACCCAAAGGGCAGAAGCTATAGGAAGACAGATTTAAGCTCAACATAAGATAAATCATCCTGATGGTCACAGGCCAAGGAGATCTGAGTTGTTTCATAAGGGCAGTGAGCTCCCCATACTGGAAGGGTACCAAGCAGAGGCTGACTATTTGCCTATAAGCACAGTGGAAGGGTTTGAAGAGTTGATCCATGGTCTTTTAAGGTTTTTTCTAAAGCCACGATTCTGAAACTTTAAGAACACACCAGAACACCTGAAGAATATTTGAAACAAGTGTGATAAGTGCTTAATAATGTCTGAATGTGTGCCAAACATTTGGGAAATAAGGACTAAAGACCATTTGCTCTCCGTGAGTTCACAGGCAAGTGTGAAGAAATGGAAGGGAATGAAACTGCCCTGTGCGAGGAGAGCTGTGAAAGAGGCCAGCAGAGTTGGGGGAGTCTTCCTTGGAAGTCAGATAAAGGATATGAGAGGCAAGTCTGAAAAGATGAGTAGGGATTAGCCAGACAAAGCAGATGCTGGGAGCAGAGGGAGACCATGTGGAGGCCTTGTGTCCCTAGCAGCAAGATTCTGCTCAGAAAGCCCAACCTGACCTACACTCAAAAGTAGAAAAGAGGGAGATGCCAATCAGTGGAAGGAGTACTGGGAGCCTCCGGGTTCCTTCCCACTCTAGCCTAAACCCGAGAAGAGCTGTTGGGTTGCCCACCTGGTAGGCCAGGAGCCCAGAGGACATGTCTCTGCCCACCATGTCTGGTGCTTCTTTCCCACCTGGTCTTGGCGAGGTGTTGAGAGCTGTTCTCGCGCCTCTTTGGAGAGGCCGGATCAATGTGACTTGGAGGCAGAACCAAGCAGTTTGACTTCTGAGGCGCCAGAACGCAGCAAGTCTGTCACTCCTCAGATGAAAAGCATCAGGTGGAAAATAGCAGGTGTAATACATTATTTATCTCTTTGCAACAAACAAATGCCATTCGGGTTGCTGTGATCTGACTGCTGTGTTGTTTTGCTATGTTGGTTGCCCCCAAAGATAGCTTCAGAAGGAAAGGAAAGACTCACATAGGCTATTTCGTGCCATAACATTGGAAAAGATGATTGTTTAGCTGGGAAGTGTAGACTAACTTTACCTGCCCCCTCTGTGCTGTTGTTTATCCATTGAAACTGATGCTTCTTCTCCACTGCCTGAGAACAATAGTATAAGTAGCTCTATGCCTTTCATATGCTGTTTCCTCTCCCACTCAATTCTAGAAAGCCTTTCTTCTCTCCCAAGGGCCCAAGTCTGTGTCTCCATGGAATCCTTGTGTGTCCCCCAGGGTATCCCTGTGCTTCTCTCCAGCATGGTATTTAGCATACTCTAACAATTGTCAGTTTCTTGGTCTGTTCTTCCAATTATCCTGCAAACTTATAAAATTGTCTCTTGGGTTTACAGGTCTTGGCACAGAGCCTGGCATGTGACAAGCCCCCAGGAGTGCTCAGGGATGGGCTGATTCCAACCAATCTAGACAATGCCTCTAAAATGTTTTGTAGTCCCAGATCTCCTTTTGGTTGATGATACAAATCACATCTTTGTAATATGTCACACCTGATTAAGAGATGATATCTTATAAAGCACTTTCGTCTGCATTCTCTCATTGGAGGCTCACAACAATCTTAGGGAGCCAGGAGGATTTATCTATTTTGTAGGCTCAGTGGTTAGAAAAAGCAGTAATAGGGGCGCCTGGGTGGCACAGTGGTTAAGCATCTGCCTTCGGCTCAGGGCGTGATCCCGGCGTTATGGGATCGAGCCCCACATCAGGCTCCTCTGCTATGAGCCTGCTTCTTCCTCTCCCACTCCCCTGCTTGTGTTCCCTCTCTCGCTGGCTGTCTCTATCTCTGTCAAATAAATAAATAAAATCTTTAAATAAAATAAAATAAAATAAAATAAAATGGGAGTGATAGTTTCCACACATGGGTCCCTAAAAACAGTGTTTGACACAATCCAGTGTTCAACAAATCTTAGCTGTTAGTAAGTCTCTTGCCCAAAATGCCCTAACACACAGGCCCAAGAGTCAGGGTTCGATGTGTGGTGTGTTACACCCAAAGGCAGTGCGTGCTTCTTTGCGGCACATCAGTGTTAACAGTGCAGGGAAATGCGTCTCGTGTGACACAAGGAACAGCGGCCTTCCCAAGCTCCTGGTTCCATGATCACCTCGTTCCACAAAGTGGCTCCCAATGGGCAATGCTGGGACAGCAGTCTCAGGTCTCCCTCCTGACTGGTAACAGGTGTCTGCAGGGACTCTGGCCCTTCTAGATAGATGATTTTGGCCGAACACACACACACACACACACACACACACACACACACACACACAGATTATATATATATATATATGAGGCAGTATAGCTGAGGGGGCTGATGTGGCCATGACAAGAGTCAGAATAGCAGAGATCCTCAGTCTTTCTGGAATGGAGACTGCCTGAGCTAAAAATCACCTCTGCACACTTACTATCTGTGTGCGACAGTGTTCTCATCGACGGGTGGCGGCTTTCATGGTGTCTACCTCACATGGTTGTCTGGGGTGGTGAAGGGAGTTAAGCTGTAGTGTGTACAATGCTCGGGATGGAGCCTGGCTCAGAACCAGCAAAACCAGCAATAATGGTCAAGTGTTACTGTTATTTCTACTGCCACGAATGTTACAGCATACATGGACTGAGCTAGTGGTCCCTGATGCTGAGCCTGGAAAATCAGGGAACGACGGAGGCCGAGGAGTTTGTCAAAACAGATTTTTTTTAACAGATTTTATTTATTTATGTGACAGAGGGAGAGAAAGCACACAAGCAGGGGGAGAGGCAGAGGGAGAAGCAGGATTCCCCACTGAGCAGGGAGCCCGATGCAGGGCTCAGTCCCCGGACCCCGAGATCATGACCTGACCGGAGGCAGATGCTTAACCAACTGAGCCACTGAGGCACCCCCCAAAATAGATTTTCTTAATCCACGTTTCTGTAGTGGGCCACGAATGAGTGAAGATTGAGAAAAAACCGACATTTGGTAAGTACATATTATGTGCTGGGTAAAGCCTTCCCATGTGCTATCTCATTTCATATTCACACATCTCTTCACAACAAGTACAATCATTCCCATTTTTGAGACTAGTAAACAGAGGCTTAAACCGTTTAAGTCACTTGCCCAAAATTATACAATAAGTAAGTAGAACGGGGATTGAACCAAGGTCTGTGTCAAAAGCCCATCTCCTCCATGCCACATTATGTCACCTATGGGAAAGAGGCTAAGAGTGGCTCTGGGGGTAATTTTGACATCATCACCCCTTTTTCTCCTTAAAGGCTGGGGCTATTTCAGTGACAGAGGTGGCAATTCAAAATCAGGGCAAGATCAGGAGAATGGTGCCTGAGAGTGTCTCAGTTCCATGTATATGCAAATGACTTAGGGGGCATGGGGACAAAGCCAAGACACCAGGAGTCTGTCAGTCAATCAATACCATCCATCACTCTGAAGCCTGGTTGTCATGGTAACTGGGGATAAAGCCTGGAGCCCCTTAGAATCTAGTGCCTGTCTGTTCAGGGTGACTGGTTAGTTAGCAGGCACAGCAAAAGACCCTCTGGGCCAGGCCAGACTGCTTAGTAAATATAAGACCTTTCGCAATCAGATTCCTGCCCAGCTTACCCTCTGCACTGTCCAATCCAGCCCAGACTCTTTAGGAATCTACTCCGACTCTGCAGAGTGTAGGAAAGCTCCCGAGGAGGCCCAGCAGAGATGGGCTTGGATTTTGAGCCTCTCTTGCTAGGAAGACACCGAGCCCCTTCTGTGGACCAGCCGCAGCCTATGCGCAAGACTCTGGGAACACATCATTAACAAGGTGCGTGATGGAGACAGGCAGCTGCAAATTGTGCTCTATCAAGCTAAATCCCAGGTGCACTGAAGCACCTAAGAAGGCTCCCAACCCAAAACTATGGAGACAGAAAAGCTGCCTGGAAGGGTCCTATCTAAGCAGAGACCAAGGATGAATAAGCACTAACCAGGTGAAGAAGACAGCGTATAGGGAGGGAAGCAGAAATCCAGGTAGAAGAAACAGCACGTCCCTTCTTACAAAGCCCTAGGGAGAAAAGGGGTAGGATTAAGTTGAGGGACCAGCAAAAGCACAGTACAGCACAGCCCAATGCTGAGTAATGGGGCTAGAGGGCTGAGCAGGGCCAGAGCATGCTCCCTTGAATGCTTGCCATCTTATCCAGGGCCAGGAACACTCCTGTTCTCAATGGTCACCTTCGCTTGGCTCCAGCAACTTGCCATGCTGCAAATTGTCATCCTCTCTGTGGCTCTCTGGAGGCCAACACTGACTCCATTTCCAGGTTACTGATGTTATCACTCTTCCTGCCATAACTCAGCCACAGGATTTCTCTCATTAATGCACTGGCCTCGGGGGCAAGCCCTCCGCAACAGAGTGTGGCCTTCAGGTGAACCTGAACACTTGTCTCCTACCACTTACTCTCGCCCATTTGCTGCTTCAGCCACGCTCATGAGACTCCCTCCACCCAAAAACCCTAGCTCCCTTTTCCATTAGGCAAGCTCCTACTCCTAATTTTTGGAAGTTCAAGTTTGAATGTCTTTGGAGTCTAGAAAAGGAGAGGGTAGGAAAGGGTGGGTTGCTCCCTCCCTTGTGCATCTACCGTATTTATTTCTATTTGAGCATTTTCACATTGTATTATTCTTAGTCCCCAACTCACTGCACATTTCTCCAGGGCATGGAGCTGTGTGTTTCATCACTTTGTCCCTGGAGATCATGGGTTCTCATTGGCTGGATGAGTGGTTGGAAGGATGAATGGAGGGAGGGAGGGAAGGAGGGAGGGATGCAGATTAGATTAGGAAAAGGGTTCTCCTCAGAGAGTAAGTGTTTCCTGCCTCTTATTTTGGGTAACAAGGAAAAATGTTGTTTTCTACTCAGCACCTTCCTGAAAGGGAATTATAAGCAAGCAACAGCAATAATATATAAATGTGATGGAAAAAATGAGAATTCGAGGGACTTAAATTACACATTCATCCTATCGCCATGACTCCCCATACACAGCTTAATCATCTAGGCTGCCTTTGTCTCATTCTCTTAAAGGAATAAAAATGCACAGCCCACTTTCCCTCATTCCCCCATTCTGCTGCCTCTGACAGACATCACTAATTGATCATAGCACTGTCGGGCTGAGTGTTTGTCCTGTGTCGTAATCCTGCTAGCATTTGCTATTGAAGCCAGCTGATATTATTTGCTTAGACCCTTTTTCTGGTCATCAAGGCTCTGAGGCTCACCTCTTTGAGTGCCCTCAAGTGCCAGCACACCGCGCTTGTTCCCAGCCCTGTGACTGTACCTAAGCTCAGAACAGACTACCTCGAGCTGGGCAATGTAACCCTTCACAATTCTGCCAGTAACAGTTCCTGATCAGCAAATCAAACTGATCCAAAACTGCATTTAAGAAAGTGTATTGAGTATAAACCTCCCTTAGTCATTTTTAAAACCTGATTTAACCACTTTCAAAGCTATCACAATCTGTTTGATGTTTTTTAAAAAGGAGAGAAGTGAAAAAATAAAAATAAAAAAGTAAATGAAATAAAATATCCAGATGGACCCCAAGAAGCATAGAGCTGGGAATTAGAAGTCCTCATGTCAAACATCATCTTGCTCCTAGCCAGTGGTTTCAGCTTGGACATGGCATTCTACTTTTCAGTGCCTGGTTTTCCTTGTTTGTGAAATGGGAACAGGCATAAGACAGCTCAAAGCATAGCTGGGAGGCTTGAGTGAGATGATATTCATGGAAGCACTCAGCACTGCCGGCCACAGAGCTCAGTTAGAACTCCCATCTTTCATTGCCATTTGGATAAACTGTTTCATTAGATGAGACTTCCCAGGCCTGTCTTGGCAGTGATTACTTACATCTCCCTCTAGGTTTCTACCTTGTCTGCCTTCCTGGGATGCTCAATTTTATAGGTTGGTTTGACTGGCCCGTGGTTGTGTCCCCATATTGCGTTGAACATTATTCTGAGTGTTTCTGGGAAGGTATTTTTGGTGAGATCAAAAAGCAGATTGTTCTCCCTAATGTGGGTGGGCCTCACCCAATCAGTAGACGTCCCAAACAGAACAAAAATGCTGAACCTCTCCTGAGTAAGAAAGGATTCTTGCTGTCTGATTGCCTTCAAGCTGGGACTTCAGCTTTTTTCCTGCCTATGACTCATACTGAAACATCAGCTCCTCCTGGGTCTCAAGCCTGCCAACCTTTGGACTAGAACTAAACCATCAGCTCTCCTGGGTCTTCAGCTTGCCAATCACAAATCTAGGGACTTGTCAGACCCCATAATTGTGTGAGCCAATTCCTTAGAATAAAGCTGTATATCTTATTGGTTCTCTGAAACCAGTTAGTTAGAACCTCAACTAATATACCTCCTAATGCCTTCCTTATGGCTACTGATTATTTTTCCTTTGTTTAAAGTAATGAGATACGTATCTATAGTCAGTGGAACATACTAGATGGTATTTTTAATGCTTTTTTTTTTTTTTACTACCCTGAAAACTAAGCAATACACTTGACTCCATGATCCAGGCCACACACATCCGGATAAAATAAGTTTCAATATTTCATCATACTTTGATGCACTCTGATATTTTCCATCCTATTTTATTCTATTTCATTTTATTAAATGCTGATCATGACCCACTAACTTTCTTTTACAATCTACTAATGGACTATGACCTGCAGTTTGAAAAATCCTTCAAAAAACATCTCTGAGACATTATATCATGTCGGTTAATAACACAGGTTCTTGGGTTTGACTCCTGGCTCCACCAGATAATAATAGCACCATGACCTTGGGCAAGTTATTTAACATCACTGAGCTTCAGTTCTTAATTTGTAAATTGGGGGTTATAGTATCTTCATCCCAGGTCTTTCTTGAGGATTAAATGAGATAGTACATTTAAAGCGTTTGACTCAGTGTCTGCCGCATAGTGAAATGCTCAGTAAATGTTGACTGGCCACCTCTGCTACAGCCTAAGCCTCTGATATACAGTATCAGAATGAATGATAGAATGTGTGAGAAAAAGTTGGGGGGATAAATACTTGGACAGTCTACAAACTACATCAGAAGATGTTGATTCAGTACTGACTGAATCCTGTTGAGTGATTCACTTAGGCGTTTTGGACCTCAGCTTTCTCTCTAGAAAATTGAGGAGAATACTAACATACCTCCTCGTAAGATATTAGGAAGATTATCTGTAATATTAGATGTGACTATGTTCGACTTTACCAATATTAGGAGTTACTATATGTAAATATATTTTATTTAAAACCAAATATTTCAGGTAGCTCTAAGTACAGTGAAGTTTGAAAATTAATGCATTTTACGTGGTAACCAATTTGGTTGTCCACACAATAAATCATTCCTGACAATAATGAGATGATTATGACAAAGAGAAACCCCATTACTTCTATGCACCCTCAATGAGAGGAACCATGTTGGTATCTAGACAGTGCTTACTATGCTTGTGTGCTTTAATACATGTTTGTTGAATGAAAAGCTAAAGGAATGAGTCAGTAAAGGAAGGGAAGGGGCAGGGAGGAAGAACATGTGAAATTATAATTGACATCAACTTTAGTGCTCACTTTGGCATCACATATACTAAAATTGACATTAACCTTAGTGAGTTTTAATTGTGTTTCTGTAGCTTTTTCTACCCTGTGAGTTAGGTGGTAGACCAGCTGGTCCAGGGCCCCTAGCTGGAAGGTGATGATCAATGACAGGCAGAATGTATTGTGCTCTTGCTGGAAGGGTCTTTCCCAGGGTCACTGTTATCTGGCATCCATCAAGGGGAGGAATGATGGAACACAAGCACTGATTTGGGCAGAGTTGTTAACACTTTGAAAGATAGTGATGAGAATTCAAAGTGATCTTGATGAATGGGAGAAGCAGTCCCTCCAAAACCGGATGGAGTTCCAGGGACAGAAATGAATGACCTTGATCAAAAAAATGGGCAGGTGGAAGAGAAGGCATGATTGCTGAGGCTCCAAGCCTACAGCAAAAGCATCGGCCACTGCACGCTGGACACAATGATAATGATTTCCTTTCTATTTGAACTGCGTTTCAGAGCTGCCCAATTGCAGTGCCCTATGAGACCGGTTATCTCGTTATTCTCACTTTACAGAGGAGAGGGCAGTTAATATTATAGGGTTAATAACTGAAAAGCTGGGAATAAACTAAAGCATGTGGTAATAATAAAACCTCCATAGTACAGCAGCAACAGGTAATGTTTTTTAACTCTTACTATATGCCGGGCACTGGTCCACGTGCTCACATACACAGTTTCATTTCATATTCACAAGAATCCTATGAAGTATGTACTATCATTGTCTCATTAGAAGAACAGAAAACTGAGGCATGAGGAGGATAACCAATTTGCCTGAAGGTCACTTGGCTAATAAATGGTGGAAATGATTTGAATCCAGGCAATCTGATTTAGAACCTCTTCCAGAAATTGATATTTATTGGGTGCTTGTTAGAGGCTGAGCACTGTACTAAATATCTTCTGTGGATATGTTCATTCATTCCTCATAACTACTCTGTGAGAGAAATGCCATTAATACTTCTAGCTTAACAGGTTAAGAAATTGTGACTTAAAATGATTAAATAACCTTCCCACGGTCACACAGCTAGTAAGTGACAGAGCCCATGTGCTCAACCACTGTGCTATGCTACTATTATCCTGCACTCGAGGGGGAAACATATCTAAACACTTACATGGAAGATGCGGTTAGAATTATTCAAACAAACCTTGGTTATCATTCCTATTTGGGTCTTGAGAAGCTGGGGTTTAGAGAAATTACCCTCATCAAGGTCATGCAGCTACTAACCGGTGGAACCAAGATGCACAGCCAGATGTGCCTGACTCCTAGGTTCCTTGTTACTATGTCACTAGCAGATGTTTTCCTTCCATAGTCCTTGATCACATGACTTTACAACCTACTGACCCCACCTACAACTGTAATCCTAAATAGTAACTACTATTTGGACAGTGTTTACTTATCACAGTGCTTTAAAAAAATATTTTCTTGGGTAATTCTTCTAACAGCCTTTGAAAGTAGTTTATTGTCCATATATTAGTGACATGAAAACTGAGACTCAGAGACATAAAGGAGTAGCTTTCAGATGGCAGCGTCTACATGAAAAGCAACGATAATTTAGTTGGAAAATATATTTTTACTACCACACTGCCTGCTGGCTTTCACGGGGCCAGGCAGTGCTGCTGGTTTCCCTCACAGGCAAAGCATCAATAGAAGTCGTTTTCTGTAAGGTCTCTGCAGAGTCCTTTCAAATGGCCAAAATCCATATAATCATGAACCTTTAGAGACTTGAGGACCATTCATTTACTTTCTGTTCCATGCATGGTTTCCGTTACAGCATCCCTGATAAAGGTATCCAATCAGATTTACTTAGATTCTTAGATGCTGATAGGACACTATTTCCTGTTACGTTTTGAGAGACGAAGGGCACAGAAGCTGAAACAGATGTGTTAGGACCTATCTACATTAGCCACAAAACAGGAGTCCAGAGCAGACCTCTACCATCTTTGTCCTAAGGGTATTTATGGAATATCCACTAACCTCTGATACTTTTCTCATTTTACATGTCGACATGGATGGAGAGAGCTGGCAGAGAAAACACAGCATAACCTGGTGAGCAATAGTTATGGGAATGGAGAGGAAGGCCTAGAGTGTAGGTACTGAGGTGACTAATGAGACACGTGAGAAGAGAGGGAAGAAGTCAGAATTATTCCCAGATTGTGAGTCTGGACAAAGGCAGCTGGGATAAAAGGGAAAGAAGCCTGGACTATAACTCAGAATAACTTGTATATTTCTCACTTACTAGTCATAAAGCTTTTCAGCCTTGTTTCCTTCATCTTAGAAGTAAGGAAACCTTTCCTCTTACAGATCTTTGGGAGATTAAGTAAGAAGATACGCCAACAGCCAACAGACATGAAAAGATGCTTAACATCACTGATCATCAGGGAGATGCAAATCAAAGCCACAGTGAGGTCTCACCTCACACCTGTTAGGATATCTATTATCAAAAAGACAAGTGATCACAAATGCGGTTGAGGATGTGGAATAAAGGGAACCCTGTGAGCTGTTGGTGGGAACGTAAACTCGTACAGACACCATGGAAAAAAGAATGCAGGCGCCTCAAGAAATTAAAAATACAACTATCTGTATGATCCAGCCATCCGACTTTTGTGAATACATGCAAAGGAAATGAAATCATTATCTGGAAAAGATATCTATACTCCCATGTTCATAGCAGCATTATTCAGATTAGCCAAGGTACAGAAACAATGTAAGTCAACAGATGAATGGGAATGGAAAGAAAATGTGGTACAGATACAGACGGGAATATTATCCAGCCTTTAAAAAGAAGGAGATCTTGTCATTTGGGACAAATACATGAACCTGGAAGACATTATGATAGGTGGAATAAGGCAGACACAGACAGACAAATTCTGCATGGGTGGAACCAAAAAAAAAAAAAAATCAACTTCATAGAAACCGAGAACAGAAAAGTGATTACCAGAGCTGAGGGTGGGAGAAATAGGGAGAAGTTGTTGAAAGGGTACAGACTTTTAGTTATAAAATGAGTAAGTTCTGATGTATCACATGGTGACTGTAGTTGATAACACTGTATCACATAATTGAAATGCTAAGAGAATAAAACTGAAATGTTCTCACAAAAAAAAAGTGAATATGCAAAAACAGTATGGAGGTTCCTCAAAAAATAAAGTTACCACATGATCCAGCAATTCCACAACTCAGTATCTATACAGAGAAAATGAAAATACTAATTAAAAAAGATAGAGGTGATGGGTAGTAAGGAGGGCACATATTGCAAGGTGCACTGGGTGTTATACGCAACTAATGAATCATTGAGCTTTACATCGGAAGCCGGGGATGTACTGTATGGTGACTAACATAATATAATAAAAAATCATTAAAAAAAAAAAAAAGGTAGAGGCCCCCGTATGTCTTTTTGACAGGAGCCATTCTGACAGCTGTAAGGTGATATCTCATTGTGATTTTGATTTGAATTTCCCTAACAATTAGTGGTGTCAAGCATCTTTTCATGTGCCTGTTGGTCATCTGTATGTCTTCTCTAGAAAAATGTCCTTGGGTTTTTCTGCCCACTTTTTAATTGGATTGTTTATTTTTTTTTCTTAAGTTGTACCAGTTCTTTATACACTTTGAGTATGAACCCCTTCTCAGATATATCATTTGCAAATATCTTCTTCCATTTCATAGGTTGCCTTTTCATTTTGTCGATGGTTTCTTCACTGAACTGAAGCTTTTTAGTTTGGCCTAGTCCCAATTGTTTATTTTTGCATTTCTTTCCCTGCCTTTAAGATCCAAAATTTGCCAAGACCAATTGCTTGCTGCCTATGTTTTCTTCTTGATGTGTTAGGGTTCAAGTCTTACACTCAAGTCTTTAAACCATTTCAGTTGATTTTTTTTATAATAATTTTTTTGATATAGTGTAAAATACTGGTCCAGTTTTCCCAACACTGTTTATTAAAGAGAATTTTCTCTCTCCATTGGATATTCTTGCCTCCTCTGACATAAATTAATTGTCCATATATGTGTGGGTTTATTTCTGGGCTCTCTATTCTGTTCCATTGACCAGTGTGTCTGTTTTTATGCCAGTACCATACTGTTTTTATTACTTTAGCTTTGTAGTGTAGTTTGAAATCAGGGAGTGTGATGTCTCCAGCTTTGGTCTTTTTTCTCAAGAATATTTTGACTATTTGAGGTCTTTTGTGGTTCTGCCCAGTTTTTAGAACCATTCGTTCTAGTTCTCTGAAAAAAAATGTCATTGGAATGTTGATAGGGATTGCATTGTATCTGTAGATTGCTTCAGGTGGTATGGACATTTTAACAATATTCTTCCAGTTGGTTGGCACAGAATAGCTGTCCATTTATTTGTATCTTCTTCAATTTCTTTCATCAATGTCCTGCCATATCAGAGACTTTTACAAGACCTGTACACTGAAAACTATAAGACATCCTTTTATTTTTGATGCATGGTTGCATGCTGTCTTTGAGGGAGAAGCGTTTTATCTAAAGGATACATTAGAAGAAAACAGCCTTGTGCATCCTCTAGGGTGAACCCAGAGAGGATCTGAGGCAAACCCAAGGACAAAAGATTCCTCCAGAGCAAACCAGCCGGTGTGTTCACTTAAATCGTTCCATACCAAGCTCATCTCTTTGAGGACATGAACGTACACCACACGGGGTGTTTCTTAGAAACAAGCACTTTGTAAAATATAAATATTATTTGATATGGATCAAAGATACACAGAAAAAGACAGTAACAAAGAGGAAAGACAGATAGAAAGAAACAAAGGCACCTAAAGAGAAAGGGAGAGACGGAGGATGACAGAGACAAAGAAGAAACTAGACAAATATCAAACGTGGAGAGAAGGGTGTGCGTGATTCTATTTGTCAAAAGGAGAGAAGGTAGATATTTTTGTTCTTTGTAGGTTAATATGTAAATGGAATTCTGATTTATTAACGGTCTCCAGCAGATGAGGTGATGATTAGCACATTTCCATATTTATAGAAAAGCAACACTAACTTTCCGGATTTATAGAAAATCAGCTCTTCACAAATAGCAAATTGTGCTATTATCGACATATGGTTTTCTATAAACAGAGCTGAGGTAATTATCCCTGGGACAATTTGTTGGTGGGCTCCTTTTGAATATTAACCACATTGGAAGCCCATTTCTGCCTCACAGATTTTAAAGAGGAGGGGCCATGAGACACCCCAGGCGATTAATTAGTAATCCAACACCAAAGACAGAGCCCAAATGAAAGGCTCTACCCAGGACCACATGATGGAAAGATCATAGGTCCAGGGCTCTGACGCCAGCTTCCTGCAGCCCTGGGCGAAGTAATTAATGTCCCTGAGGAGCCTCAGCATTTATGGGCTAAAACTGGGATAATAGCAACCTCCAAATGTTGTTAAGAAAACGAAATGAGAATGTATGCAACAGCACCTGGAACCTAGTAGGTCCTCAACCAAGTTAACCATGTTTCCTTCCTTACATTTTTCAATGATTCTAAAAAGACCCTCTTGAATTAACTTTTTCAAACTCCTTTTTTATATTGACCTGTCATAAACTGTTTTGTATCCTGACTCCATACGTGTATGGATGTCTTCATTTAATAGGAAAGAAATTTCTTGAAGCAATCTTATATTCACTACCTATAATCCTTTATGCTGTTTTCTATTCTCTCCTTTGTTGTTGTTTAAAACATTGTTTGTGATCCATACATTGATTTGAAGACCTGCTATCAGGAAGGAAATTCTCTGCTGCAGGAGGGCGGGGACCGTATTTAGATTTGCTCACCATTGTAACTCCAGCACAAATACATAATAGAGAGTCAAGAGATATTTGAATTATAAAAGAATGAATACATGGATAGATGGATGGACTAATGATCGACCCTAACCAGGAATCTAAATTAATGCCCCCTTTCCAATTCCATGTCTTGTTTTATACACTCTCTACGTACTGAGTGCGGAGCTGAGTGCTAAGGAGATAAAGAAGTGTCAGACATAATCCTTGCTTTCAAAGATCTTGCTATCTAGATGAGAAAAATATTACAATTTGGAAAATTATCTTTTGAAGATTAAAGAGTGTGGAATTTACATAAGTGTGCTGAAGGAAAGAAATGGACAGCCTGGGCTGGTGCAGTCGGGGAAACTTCTCGAAACTGGGAGTTTGAATTTAGCTTTGAAATATGG
The DNA here is from genome assembly GCF_002007445.2 of Ailuropoda melanoleuca. Classification (NCBI taxonomy): domain Eukaryota; kingdom Metazoa; phylum Chordata; class Mammalia; order Carnivora; family Ursidae; genus Ailuropoda; species Ailuropoda melanoleuca. Next base: position 31,362,850 of record NC_048219.1, on the reverse strand, counting down.
ATGGATCTTTCAGCCATCTACTCACTAATCGACTAGGTCCATCGTTCTCAAACTGTAGTGAACATCAGAATCACCTGGAGGCCTTGTCAAAATACAGACCGCTGGGTCCTCTACCAGTTTCTGATTTAGTAGGATTGGATGGGAGCCTGAGAATTTACATTTCTAACAGGTTCCCAAGCGATGCTGATGCCGCAGTTGGAAGCCACACTTCGAGAATCACTGTTCTAGCCATTCGGAGTGAGACCAGGAAGGCTCTTGACGCCATGCTAAGGAGTTTAACCGTTCAGGATTTTAGGCAAAGAGGTGATATCAATGTATGCGTAAAGTAGAAAGATCATTCTGGGAGCAGTTGTTGAGAATGGATTGCAGAGGCGAGCCCTCCCCTAGATTCAGGAGCCGCTGAGGTGATAACTGACAGGTGGGAACCCAGCCTACCACTGCGGGAGTCAAGGTGGAGACGAGGGGCGGGTGAGGGCTGTTCCAGAGCCAGAACGGAAGGTTCTTGGAGATCTACAGGGATAAAGGATGAGGAGGCATGTGGGGTGACTCCAGGTTTCTAGCACCATGGACTGATTATATGGCAGTTCCGTTCACTAAGAATCTATATTGAGAAGTTATAACATTTTAAATAACAAAATCCCAAATATTGTTTGTTATCTAAGAGGTAACTGTAGTGCCATAGAAAACACAGTTTTGGGGAACCAGACAAGTCTGAGTCCAAATCCTGTTTGTGATGCTTCCTAGCAAGTCGTTTCACCCTTCTGGACCTCAGTTCCCTGTAAATAATAGTATCCTCAGCTGGGGTGGTTACTACAACATGCTTCTTGGGGCTCCTCCTCCTGTTGTGTCCCCAGTCCATTGTCAGCTCCACAGGTCTCCCTGCTCTAATCACAGCACTGCACTAGGTCACCTCCCACACAAGTGTTAGGTATGTTACCTTACACGGTTGTGCCCAGCGAGATCACACATGGCTCATAGTCAGTGCTCAGAAAATGGCAAACCACATCCTGGCGTGTGCATTGACCGCTGTGTGTGGAAAGCTTCTGTTCCACTTACCAAGTGATTCCATTTTTTCTCTGTCGAGCACCAGGATATATTCATAAACGCCACCCATTGATCCAGACGTTATGTAGTGAGTGCCGTAGTCATTGATGAACTTGGCATACACGCCGTAGTTGTACTGCTCCGGGAGCTCCATTAATGACTGCAGCATGCCTTCATCCAGCACAATCTTGTCCCTCCTCATCTTAAAATGAGCAGTCTGCACCTTTGTGAAAATTCTCATGAAGTTGTATTTCTGCCAGCAACCACCACCACGGAATAAGGGAAAAGAAGAGAGTATACATTTTACTACATGAAATAACACGGAAGGTAGTATTTAGTAGCTGCGGAAAATACATGTATCTACATATAAACACATGAGCATAAGTGCATTCGTATTATTCTGTTTTACAGGCATAATAGCCTGGCTGCTCTCCCATGCCTGCATCTCTGTTCGCACCGCCCCTGTTCAGGTCCCCTTCTCCTCAACTCCACTGGGCTGGTTCCTGCAGGGTGCTTCATGGTGCTGCTCACTCTGTTCTGCCCCCAGCCCATTGTGACCTCCACACGTCTCCCTGCTCTAATTACAACACTGCGTGATGCAACCTAGTATTATACTAGCAATATACTAGTATTCGGTATTCATTCACAATTATGCTTAGGAATATTTTTGATGACATGAAATGCCAACCTTATCTGTTGATGTAACTTACTGAACAAATATCTGTAAGAGCCTGTAGTCACTTGCATTATGCTAGGAGCAGAGGACATAATCTTGAATGAGATAGGCCCCTGCCATCATGGAGCTTATGTTCTAGTTGTAATTTGTACTGTTAAGTAATGAAGTAAAGCAGGCTCCTAAGATAATAAAAAGAGACAGGACTGGGGTTATATTGGCTTGGTTTAAGAGGAAGGAGATTGGAGCGCCTGGGTGGCTCAGTCAGTTAAGTGTCTGATTCTTGGTTTGGGCTCAGGTCGTGGTCTCAGGGTCATGAGATAGATCCCCAGGTTGGGCTCCATGCTGGACGTGGAGCCTGCTTAAGATTCTCTCTCTTTCTCTCTGCCCCTTCCCTGCTCAGGCTTTCTTGCACTCTCTCTCTCTCTCTCCCTCTCTCTTAAAAATAATAAGAGGAAGAGGATTGTATATGGGCATTACTTCCAAGTAAACCTTGATCCAAAGTGATAGTGAAATTTTGGAAAGGCCATCCGCTTTGAGAAAAGTCCACATAGCCATGTGATGGCCAGATCTCAAAACAGTACTTTCCCTTCAGGGCGATTGCTAACTTGTGGCAAAGCTCCAGAATGTAATTTATATTTGTTGATCAGTTAATTTTCATAACTGTATTTTCATCATGCAGAATAATTTTTGAGCCCCAACTAAATCCATAGTGCTGACATCAATATTGTTGAGGCTTTTTGGTAAACTTTGAATCAATTCAGTAAATATCTCTCTGGCCCCTGACGATTTCTCCACCCTCACTGCTCCCTACGCTCCCTTCCCACCCTGTGCGTCAGCTGGTTGAAGTCCTTGCAATCCCAAATTAGCGTGCGGCAACCTGTCATCTCCAGCCCTTTGCACACTGCCGGTGCCCAGGCCCAGAATACCCTTCACTGACTTCTACCGCCTTCATCGGGACAACCTGGACTAGTCTTTAAACCCTGGTTTAGGTGGATGTCCCTTCCTCAAGGAAGCATTGCCTGATCGCTCAGGTTAACAGGAAGTTAGTGATGAAAGTTTGATGAATCAATGAATGATTGATGGAGCATACCACTCCTCCAATCTATTCCGAAAAGCCAGGCTTGCTTTCCAATTCTTCCCAACCTAGTTTACAGGGCCTGGCTGTTTCTCTTTAAGACATTACTATTCTAAGTAGTTCCCTGTTTGCTCCAGGTAACCATGAAAAAGAATGGGGCGAGGCGATAAGAGTTCTACTCTTATCACTCAATTTTATTCCCTTTGTGATGATTCTGTGTGCAAAAACATAATAAGGAAAACAAACATGATTACCACTGATCAGGCATTTCCAATTACACAAGAAAATGCAGGTTCAATTACTACTGTACTTTTTAATGCCATTAAGGTAACACGTGTTCAGTACAGATTATGGAATACTGTTTGACACAGGCATTATGCTTTAATACCTTCTCATTATACTTGTTTAACTCATTCGAGAGCGAAGAGTCTCGTGACCCGGATACACCCACGCCCACTGTTACAGGGATGCCTGCGGGGCCCACACCAACAGACACTCCGGCCGACACAGACTTGTCATTTTTTACTTTAGAAAGAAGGCCACGTGCATCATCGTACAACTCCGAGGAGAGTCTAGTGTCTGCCAGGGCCTGAAAAGGAGCAAACAGATGTTAGCTTTGTGCACATAGAGTTATATTCCAATTTGTGCTTAATATTTAAATCTTTGCTCTGTAAAATATCACAGAGCAGATTCTCTTAATTATTTTAAAAGGCTACTCCAGGCATTGGATTGATGCTCACTCACTAAAATACCAAACATAACAGCAGTTAGTTTAGTTATTGCTTAACAGCCGTGCTGAAATAGTTATTTAAATATGCACACACACTCATGATTCTGATAAAATGCTGTATTCTGAGTACGGGTTTTTTCCAGCTGACTTATCCTTCCTGTAGAGAAGGTCGCCTGTCTCTGCAATGGAGACATCCAGAAAGCCACGTCTGGGTGCGGGTCTGGGAGGAAAGGGGCAAGGAAGCCAAGCAGAGGGTGGGACCTCCAGGCAGAGGTCTGCTCGCGTGCCGCCCGCAAACGCGGGATGACTTCACTCCAGGCACACGGTGGGGCCGCGTGTCTCTGCCAGCTTGAACCGAGGCGCGGTCCCGGTCCTGGCCTGAGCTGAGGAAGCGAGGCTCAAGAGCGCGTGAGTGGTTCGCTCGGCAATCACAACAGCTTGTGTGGAGATGGAGCCTCCGTGAGTTTGGGTCCCGAGTGTCTGTGATGACGAGCCCCCCTTCCGCCTTGGGATGGACGCATAGCACAGGGAGCTGTGGCTTTAAAGCGCAGAGATTTCGGAATCCTTTGTTGCCGCAGCATAGCCTAGGCTGTCTTGCTGGACACGTAAGCCCCAGACCACCTTCGAGGTTAGGGAAATGGCCTTGTCTGTCTTCCAGCTCAGCTTACCATAGGCTTGCCAGCAGCGGTGGAAGCCAGGTGGGGGCGGGGGGAGGTGCCATAAGCCTGGCCTTGTCCTGCCATCCCTAGTCTTCTGTTGAGAAAGTTGGGGGAGGGGCGATGGGACTAATTGTTCAGAATCTTTGGATCCTACCATTTCTCTGTAAAGATGGAATGCGTATGACTATATGCGTATAATGTGTATAATCTGTCTTCCCTTCTAATCGACATAGGGCCGGGCTCCGTTGAGCTAGATCTGGGTTTGAATCTTGTCCCTGCCACCTACTGCAGTAGACCTTTGGGCCTGACACTATCCCTCTAAGTCTCTCGGCCTTTTTCCCATCTAAAATGGGGCAATGATAATATCTACCTCATTGTGTTGTTGCGAGGATTAAAGGAGAGGATTTGCATGGGAATATAAATCTGACACCCGGTGAGTATCCAGTGAAGCTGTCTGCGTGGACATCTCCCCCAGAGGGAGAGCCATGCGGTGCTCCAGTGCCCAGCAAAGCACAGAATTTTAGAGATGGAGAGAATTGAGGGATCATCAGCGTTTTGCAAGCCCTTCTTAGCAGCAGAAACCTTCCTGTAAACAAAATCACATATGGAAAACCAAGATAGGAAAGTTATCAGAGAAAGACAAATACCATGTGATTTTGCTCGTATGTGGTATTTAAGAAACAAAACAAATGAGCACAGGAAAAAAGAGACAAAAAAAGATTCTTAAATGTGGAGAACAAACAGGTGGTTGCCAGAGGGGACGTGGGGGGGGATGGGTGAAGCCGGTGAAGAGAATTAAGAGTACACTTATCACAACGAGCACAGGGTGTTGTGTGGAGGTGCTGAATCACTATATCGTACCCCGAAACTAATATAACACTGTAGGTTAACTCTACTGGATTTTTTAAAAAAACAGGAAGAAAGGAGATGATCAGTGGACAGCTGTTCTTGGTGAAACGGGGGCCCGGGGCTCAGAGCCCTGCCCAGTTACCTCCTGTCCTGACCGCCAGTTTACATGGTGGGAAACTGGGCCCAGGGAGGGGCAGTGAGCCGCTCAAGGTCTCAACTACTCATATTCTAACAGAGCACAATTGGAAATAGGCCTTCTGACTAGCAGCCCAGAGGACTGGACCTCGAATCTGTTTCATTGACTATGGAATGGAGCCAAGATGTGGTAGGCGGATGGTCACACTTCTGTTCTGCCTCTTTTTGGCCGTGCCCTTGCCTGTCAGTGCCCTTCAGCACCGAGCGTGTGTAGGGGCAGATATAAAGGGACCTTCAGCCACCAGCAAGCTCTACAGGAAACAGAATCTTCCAAAGCTAGGAGTCCATCTCCAGCAACAGGCCTCTCTCCCTCCCCACCCCCACCTACAGTGACCTGTGAGCGGCCTGTGCAGATTACCTCAAAGTGGTACTTGAGGAAGTTGTAGGGTTTCCGGAAGTACTTCTCATCCTCTCCGTAGTAGAGACGCTCACAGGCAGGGTCATATCGAAGCTCCCTCCATTCCCCGTTGTATACCGTCTCACACTGGCCCCCATAATACCTGGCGTCGTACACACTCTGAGTTTCTTCCTGGGTCAGAATGTTGTACCTAAATCAAAAAGGCAGAGAGAGAAAACACTGGAAAGGCAAAGATAGCCTCCTCTGGAAGATGTTATTGCTGGGCCAAGCGGTGGCTTCTCAAACTGTGTTCCGTGGACCCCTAGGGTTCCTCAAAGTACCTTAGATTCCACTTTGGGTAACACGAAATCTGAGTGGGCTCAGCCAGGCCCCCAGGTTCCCTTTGACCAGAGCAGCTGACAGCTCCATCCGCATTTAGAACAGTGCACCCACGAGAAGGCACTCCCAAAAATGTGTTGTGTGAGTTACAGAGGAATGTGTACAATTATCAAAACTCCAAGCACAGAGCCCGACAGTCTGAGCTCATTTCCCAGCTCTGCTGCACCTAGCTGTGCAACCTTGGGCAAGTCATTTAACCTCTCTGTGCCTCAGTTTAGTTATTTGTAAAAAGCAGTTAATACTACTGCCCTCAGAGAGTTAAATGCAAGTTACAACATGGAAAGGAACCAGAAAGTACTTAGCATATACTAAGTACTGAATAAACGTTACTGTTGATGGTTTTGTTTGTACTGTTTCAGGAAAAGGCTCTGTGGGTAAAAAACAGATTTGACATGTCGACTGTCAGTGCTAAGTTGCAGTACATATTAGGCACTCCACAAACGGTACTTCCTCTCCCCTAGCCCAGTGCCCTTCCAGAAATACTTTCCCTTGCTTTCCAAACCCTCTGGGGCATTTTGCATCCATCTGCCCAGGTTCTGCATTTTAGGCTACAGATGGTTGAACCATATTTAGGCACAAACAGTGGTACACAGGTGAAATACGGCTTTCATTTTCTAAAATAGAGGTTAACTCAACAGACGCATTTCGATTTGGTTAAGAGATCCAAGGCCTAACAATCAAAGCCTCTTATGGAATAGATAATACAATGATTGCTTGCCTCTGCCTCTTCAACTCCTATTCAGCCTTTAAAACCCAACTCAAACATTGCCCCCTCTATCTGACTTTCTTTGATTATCCCAGACAGACAGTTGTTCCTTCCTCTGTATTCCCATGGCATTCAGTGATTACCTTTGGCATAGCATTTGTCATATTTGCTCATTTCCTCCGTGAAAAGGCACAAAGGCAGAAGATGAGCAGGGGGTTAACTATGAATAAAACCTGCCTTGAAGGAATAAATGGATAATTATAGAGCACCTGGCCTATAGTAGAAATTCAAGGTATGTTACCTTCCTTCTTCACCTTCTCTCTCCATCTCTTTCTTCGTATTAATGGAAATGATGCAGTAATAGCTATGGTGAATTGAATACATACTCTACCAGACATTTAGCATACATTAACTTTCAACCTCATGACAATCTTGCAAATGCAGAAATTGAAGCTCAGAAAAATGAGGTAATTTGCCTATAGTCACAGCTAAATTTTTTTGACGCCAAAATCTGGGCTCCTTCCCTTTACTTTGCCCCTTACTTTTCTGTCTTCTTGCCCATTCAACACGTTTCTGCCTTTGGCTTATAAATATAGGCTCTCTGGTGGGCCAAACAAAAACTCAAAGGAATGATCAGTCCTTAGATTATACTATAACCTCTAAGCATAAAAGGTTACTAAGCCTATGTATGTATCTTTAGAAAAGCTGATTGTGGAAGCCCCAGTGAAAATGAAAAGACAGAGAGAAATTCCACTTTTTGGAAATCTGTGCAGAAATACATGTACAAAAATAATGTACAAGGATGTTCGTTGCAGCATTGTTTATAAGAGGATATGATGGGAACAATCTATCTTTCAATAGGAAGTAGTCAGATTTTCATGTAGTTATACCTTGGGAGAAGAGTCAGCAACTTTTTTTTTTATAAAAGGCCAGATATTAAATATGTTAGTCTTTACAGGCCATAGGTCTTTGTTGCATATAGTCAACTCCCATCATTCCAGGGTGAAAGCTGTATCCCAATAAAACTTTCATTACAAAAACAGGCAACAGGCTGAATTTGGCCTTCGGGCCCTAGTGTGCTGACCCCTGGTATAGAACACTACGTTGCTTAGAAAAAGAATAGAAAATGTGGGAGGAAATCTTCAAAGTATATTATTAAGAAAGAAAAGCAAGTTAACACACAAAATGTGTAGTGTGATCCCATGTATGTAAAATACACTTAAGTCTATCGCGCACAATACATATAGGCATATCTTCCATACAATGTACATTGTTAGTGCGTTGTTTCCATGGTCTGAAAGTCCTACACCAAACTGTTGACAGGGGTCCGTCCCAGGAAGGGAAGTGAGAGGAGGTGACTGGGTGGGGTGCAAGTTGGGCAGGGCAAAGGAAGACTTTGGGTTTTTACCTCAAACATGTATTCTTTTTTTTTAAAAGATTTTATTCATTTATTTGACAGAGAGAGCACAAGCAGGGGGAGTGGCAGGCAGAGGGACAGGTAGAAGCAGGCTCCCCGCTGACCTGGGAGCCCGACGTGGGGCTCGATCCCAGGAAGCTGGCATCATGCATGACCCGAGCCAAAGGCAGCTGCTTAACCAGCTGAGCCACCCAGGTGCCCCAACATGTATTACTTCTGTAGCAATAAACAAAAATTTAAAAACTGGAACATGCTTAAATTAAAAAAAAAAAAAGGACATCAGGAAAGGCTTCTGAGCTCTTGAGCAGAATGAAAAACAGTCAAAGTGTCAGCTATTGGGAGTGGAGGAGGGGCCATCCTGCTGGTGTCAGTGTTCAGTGTGGGCAAAGCACACTTGGGAAGTGTATTTAAATGTTCCTTTGAATCACATCAGAGCAAGGTCATGGTCTGCGATCTTTTTGCCAATAAGGAGGGAATTCTTTTTCTCAATTTAACACCTCACTGTTTCATGCTTCTACTGTGTTTATCCCACCGTCACTTTCAAAATCAACAAAATCTCCTTTCATTAGTATTAGGGGCTGAATTGTGTCCCCTTAACATTTAGATGTTGAAGTCCTGGACCCCAAAACCTCAGAATTTGTATTTTGGTGAGAGGGTCTTTGTGTGGGTAATCGAGTTAAAATGGGGCCATTAGGGTGGGCCCTAATCTAATGTGACTGCTGTCCTTATAAGAAGAGATTAGGGGGCACCTGGGTGGCTCCGTAAGTTAAGCATCTGACTCTGGATTTTGGCTCAGGTCATGATCTCAGGGTCCTGTGGGGCTCTGTGCTCAGAAAGAAATCTGCTTGAGATTCTCTCTCTCCCTCTCCCTCTCAAATAAATAAAATCTTTAAAAAACAAAAAGAGATTAGGACCCAGACACACAGAAGGAAGGCCACTGACAAGCCAAGTAGAGTGGCTCAGAAGCAGCCAACCCCACCATCCCCTTGACCTCAGACTTCCAGCCTCTAGAACTATGAGAAATAAGTTTCTGTTGCTTACAAGCCACTCAGTGTGTAGCATTTTCTCATAGTAGCCCGAGGGGACCAATGTTCCACCTCAGGGGACAGTGAGAGCAGCCTCACCGGACGCACTGCAGACAGACCCTCTTCTGTCCTCAAAATAATACTCAGGATTGAAGAGCAACCATTCCCTGCGCCCAAACAGCGCGAGAGCAGGACTCACCCCAAGGCAGCATTCTCCGACCCTGGAATGGGCTCATACAGGCTGCAGTCATCTTCAGGGACCCTGACATCTTCACAGTCATCCTCGTCAGAGCCATCAAGACAATCTTTGTCTCCATTACACACCAGGTGGCGTTTCAGGCAGCGACCTGACAGAGACGAGGCTGTGGATGTTTCCAGAGCCTCCCAGGCTCCTCCCTCTTCCCATGACCTACATCCGGAATCACCAAATCTGTCCCACTTCCGAAACAGCCCCTCACCCCTCTCCATGATCATCTCTCTATCCTCCCTGCCCCTGCCCTCCTTCCAGCCCCTCTGTCTCCCACCTGAACCCCCCCCTCCCCCAGCTCAGGCCCTGCAGCAGGCTCCCCTCTAAAATTCGTCCTCCACGTGGCCGCTCCTGTGATGTTTCTAAAATGTCCGTGTGGCCATGTTATGCCCCTGCCCTTCTGTGGATCCCATTCCCTTTCTTCCAAATGCCACGGTCTGGTCCCCAGTGCCCTACTGGACCCACCCCCTGCCTTTCTTCCCAAAGCCCTGTCCTGCAGTCGTTCCGCATGTATTGCCAGTCCCTAAATCCCTGTGTGTGTTTGCACATTCTTTCTCCTAGCAATTTCATTGCTACTTTCTAAGTCTCCGCTCAAGTGCCATTTTAAAACCTGACCTGACTCCCCAACACAGATGTGGGCATCCCCTGCCAGAAAGGGCCATTACACTGGCTCTCCCACACTATTGTCACCGACTCCTTGTAGGTCTCTCTCCCAAAGAGATGAGGAGTACCTCGAGGTCAGGCACATTATCTTTTCACCTTCATGTCACCAGCAGCTAGCACGCTGCCTGGCACGTACCCACTCAGTCGATATTCACTCAATGAACGGATGAATGAGTACATTGTACCTTTTCTAAATGAATCAACAGATATTCCTACAAACACTAAATTTACTTGGGCTACTGGGTTGGCTTAAAATGCAGTTTCCTGAGCCTCATCCCAAACGTACAGAAAGACAGCTTCTAGGGGAAAAGCTGAGGAGTCGGCATTCTCACAAGCTCCTGGGTGACTGTTTTGCACATTCCGTTTGACAGGGCGCAGCTGTTATCCCACTGGAATGCTACTCACCTGTCTCCTTACACTGGAAATCCTGTCCACACTGTGCTTGCCTTAGACAAGCTGTGGGACTGTGACAGCTGGCTTGATCCCAGACATCGCCACTGCAGATGGCTCCCCCAAACTTGCTTGGCTGCAGGAGGCTCCGGTATCGGTACTAAATCGGATTTGAACCAGACACATTCATGTCTATCAATCAAACAAGATTTGTGCCAGCAGGTCTCAACTCAACATAAGGACTAACTGTCTAATGATTGAGAGCTGCCTAAAAAGCTGTCTTGTGAGGGGATGAGTGTTCCTAAATGGTGTTCAGCCAGAGGTGGCATAATTACCAGCAGGAATATTGCATAGGGCCTCCAAAGATCAAATGAAAGACTTGAACAAAGTATTTCTTTTTCCTCGCTAGGAAGGACCTTCCCCACCCCCTTCAACCAGTGAGTACCTGTTCATCGTTGATGATTCATAGCCCACTTCCTTTACTTGTCCTAGAGTTCCCTGCGCCTCCTTCTCGCCTCCCACTTGTCATACGAGGTTGTGATCCCTGTCTACTTATTTACCTACCTTTCTCACTAGTTTAAGAACAGTTTGCCTATAGGGGGAAGAGCGGGGGAGGAGGACCGTGTCTTATTGGGCTTCATACATTTGACACTTGATCTATGGTCTCTGCAGGAGGCACTTTTGTAACAGTTTATTGCTTTCCCTCTGTACCGTTTCTTCTGGTCATGGCATCCTCTCTTTCCTTGGGACACATTTCATATGCTTCAGGTGGGGATGATCTCAACCCCCCCCCCCAAGTCATGGGAATCCGTGGGGATGTACCATGGCCAGGCCAACCAGGGCACCATATCCGCCAAGTTGCAATGATTGGTTTAGGGATTGGTTCATGACAGCGTTAGGGCAATCATTGTTCTTTCTGAAGATTTTCTTTCAGAACCTATTAGAAAAGATAGTTTCTTTCTGCTGAAGTTGCTGGGAACTATGGGCATCAAGTGGTCATCTAGTATGTAGAAAGAGCCCATCCAAGAGACAGAGACGTCATCTGAGTCCCTGGATCCAGCTTTGACAGCGCATGAACAAATATTTGTTCAAGGAAGGACAGGAAGAATAAAAATGCATACCAGTCTTGGAGCTCTACGGTTTCGTGATACTGCTTTCTATATGCTGTACGGCTTCGGACACTAGTGTAGAAGGAGGAGGCTGCACGCTAGGGTATTTGGAGAAATAGGAGGGTCCATTCCCACCTTCAAGAAGCTTAGAGTCTACTTGAGAAAAAATAGGTAACAGTAGGAAACATGCTGTATGGAGAGCTCCATGCAGAGTGTGCAAGAAGGGAATTTGCAGCGCCTTATTTTCTGCTTCCTCTTGCCTTGGCTCAGCCTTGTCCTTCAAGATTGTTTGTAATGAAGTAGGAAAGCAATGGTTTGAGCAATAAGGAACACGAGTTCTTAGCCTAACTCTCTTTTTACTTTTCTTTTCTTTTCCTTTCTTTTTCTCTCTTTGTATAGTTGGTGCACAATATTACATTAATTTCAGATGTACGACGGAGTGATTCAACTTGTCTGTGTTATAATATGTTCACAAGCATAGCTACCATCGATCACCATGCAATGCTATTACAATACCATTGACTACATTCCCTGTGCTGTACTTTTCATCCCTGTGACCTACTTATTCCATAACTGGAACCCTGTATCTCCCACTCCCCTTACCCATTTTGCCCATCTCCCCCCCCCCACCCTCACCCTTCTGGCAACCAGCAGTTTGTTCTCTATACTTAGAGGTCTGGTTCTGCTTTTTGTTTGTTTGTTTATTCCTGAATCTATTTCTTGCTTGCTGTTTAAAGTATCAGTGGCCGGTACATTGTGCCTCAGTTTCTAAATCTGTAAAATGAGGTGGTTAACTGAGATGACCTCACTAATTACAGGTGCTAATGATTCTTTCACCTGTGTCCTGTAGGTGCAAAAGCATGAGCGTGAGAATTTAGACCGACTGCGTTCAGATGCCAGAGCCACTTACTAACTCACCGCGAGCGAGCCACTTAACGTTTTCTGCATTCCTGTTTTCTGATATATGAAGTAGATATGACGACCCCTCACTTTGACAGGGTGTTGCGAGAACTAAGTGAGAGAACGTATGAGGAAAGCACGTAGCCCTGTGTCTGGAACAGCACTGGCGCTCAGTAAACAGAAGTGGTGTCCGCGTCACCATCAACGGAGTCTTTGTCACTGATTGCAGTGGGTGCGTGTGGAGCAGCGCAGCTTCCCTCTCCCTCCTCTTGCCTGCTTCTGCCTCCTCGACTGCTCATTAGTAAATGACAGAAAGGTCTGCAAAAAAGGTGAAGAGCAAACCTGTCCATTTGCTTTTCCTGCCTCCCAGTTAATAAGATTGTAAACTCCATGGGAAGAGATTATAATTAACGATCAGTTTGGGACTACTGGGATATTTTCATTCTCTTCCCACATCTTGCCAAGATGCGGTACATAAAGGAGTGCTCAGCATACCAACGTAGAGCCGGATCTTCTCACTCTTCATTAAGCTCGCAGAGTTTTGAGACCTGCAGTCACCAACACAACAGTGGTGATGGTAGCTACCATTTGAGTGCTTGCTACTGGCCGGATGCGTGACATTCTTTATCTCATTTAATTTTCCCAAGTTGAGGAGGTTAAGTACTATTCTGAATCCTATTTTAAGCTGGGTTGGAATACCAGTTCTGCTACTCACTGTCTGTGCATCACGGAGTAAATAACTTAACGTCTCTGACCATCAGTTTTCTCATCTGGAGAAGGAGAGATCTGAGAGTCTTGCAAAGATTAGTCATAAGACATGTGAAGAAGTCAGCACTTGGCCTGGTTCCTGGCGTGTACTCAGTAATAATAGTTATCAACATCAACGTCGTTTTTGGAGCCAGCTGTTGGTCTATTCCAGAAGGATTTATGACTGAGCGGGGATTGGACTAGACAGCCACTAAGATCACTTATGACTCTCCACAGAGTTCAGGGGGGAGGCAGTAGAGTGAAGTGGTCAGGCGCATGGACGTTTTGGAATCAGACTGACCAAGTGTTAAGTCTAGGCTATGCCTCTTTCTTTATGCGTGACCTAGCCAAAGGGACAATGGTATCTATCGATCACTTACAGTTGGCTATGAAAGTCAACTAAGACAATTTATTAAAGCATTAGCACAGTGCCTGATATATAGAAATTATTTAATAAATGGTAACTATAAATGCCATTATCATCCTTCTTGCGGTCTCTGAATTGGAACGCTGGTGCAGACATGAGGTTCATGCACACGGACTCCCCATTTTCTCGGTTGTTATCAAATAATGAAGACATTGCGCTGCAGAGAGGTTGGTGCAGATACTCCCTTAGGGACGTCTCTGTGCTGGTGCCTGTGTTGGTATCATTAAGACATAATTTTCTTTTCTAGCTAGTCGATGATGTTTCTTTCCAGAAATGCACATCTTTGGGTGATTTTGGGAGGGGGGAAAAACATATTAATAAGAAGAAATTAGGGGTGTTCTTTCACTTAAGTAATTAACAGAATTTCATGATTTTAAGGATTATTTTAAAGACACGTGTGTCTTTCCGAGTCATGAAGGGAGTAATCCAGTTCTGGTTTAAATAGTAAGCCATTCAGCTGTGCTATCTGCTATCTGAACTGCAACACATGAGGAAAAATAGATATAGTTTAGGATGTGTAGTAAGTTAATGGCCATGCAAAGAAATCAAGTCTTAGCCCTTGCAAGTTGTAAATGTTACCTTATTTGGAAAAAAGGTCTTTGCAGATATTATTAAGAAATAATTGAAATGAGGAGATTATACTGGATTATCCAGGTAGGCCTTACATATCATCACAGTGTCCTTATAAGGGAAAGGCAGAGGGAGATTTAACACAGACACACAAAGGAGACACACAGAAGAGGAGGGGTAACGTGGCTGCAGAGACAGAGAGTGGCCACAAACCAAGGATTGCCGATGGCCACCAGAAGCCAGAAGCGGCAAAGAACAGATTCTGCCCTAGCGCCTCCAGAGGGAGCGTGGTCCTGCCAAACTTCTGGCCTCTAGAGCTGCGAGAGAATACATTTCTGTTGTTTTAAACAGCCCAGTTTGCGGCAATTTGTTACAACAGATTTAGAAAACTAACATCGGCTATCCAAGCAGGATGAGATCCAGGAGCTAGATATTTTTGCACAGTGCAGTCTAGGATTCCTTGGCATATCTCAGAAACAGGAGAGGCAGAATAAATAATTTCAGGCTTAGAAGCTGAATAGACTCAGTCTAAATTGTGTTTCCATCTGTAATGATTTTGAATTCCACGTGATTCTGAACAGCACATCAGACCTACACAGAGTAGCCCGGCATCTAACCGAGGAGTGGGTCTGGAGGCAGGAGAACCACCAGCATGCTCTGCTCCGCAGAAGCTCAGCTGAGAGAAAAGCAGGTCTTGATTCAGGCAGTGGGAGTTGGTTGGAGAGGGGGACACAGATAGTAATTATAAAAACAGCTAAGATTTATTGAACACTTATTGCATTCCAGGTGCCATGAAAAGCACTTTGCATAACTTATTTAATGCTCATAATAACTCTATGCTATAAGTATTATTACTACTTGCATTTATAGATAAGGAATCAGAGGCACGGAGAGGATAAACTGTATGCCCAAAGTAACACAGCAAATAAGGTGCAAAGCCAGAATCTAAACTGAAGAATCAGAGCTTAAACACTTAGACTTGACAGTCATGTGCCAATACACATGGTTTAGGCAGTGGTCTACCAACCGGGAGAGGTGGGAGCCTGGACGCATCCCACCCTGGGTGCATCCAGTAAAGGCATGTGTTGTCTATAGAGATTTTAGAATAGCAACAAAATAGAACAGAAGTTATTGTGCCCTGAATCATCACCATGAGCCAGTGGTCCTGAACAAGATCAGAATTTTAATACTCCTCTCTAACAGAGTAGGCGCTCCCCAAGTCCTTCTTCCCTTGAGATGCCACTAGGTTTAGTGACCATTTTGGACTATTCAAAACCATGTCAGCAGGCAAGATAGACTCATGTCTGTTCCTTGGGTATGTCCGTCTTTTTAATCCATGAAGGTAGAATCCTCCGGAACATTCTCTGGCTTATCTCAGCTCCCCACAGGTCATTAGCCCCTCTCGATGGCCATCACTGGAGGGCAACAGATTGACCAGGACCCAGAGAGACTACAGGGATCAGTGTGCCCATGTCTGAATGGCCACCTCTCTGCAGACAAGCCTTAACATACATATCTTTTGCAGCCTCGCCCAATAATGGCTTATAAACAAAATCAGAAAAAGTTCCACCATCCATGTGCCCATGGCTTCCAAATATCTATTTCTAGACCTGCTGTTTCCCCAGACCTCAAATTTATAGACCTGTGTATCTTCACGTAAATGCCTGGTACACCGTTCCATTATTAATGCTCCCAAACCGGTCACGCATGTCTTACCTTTTTGTCCTGGCAGGGAAAGCAGTCTGTCCACTCCGACCAGTTGCTGAGCTGACAGCTAACTGCCGAGGCACTGGAGCTCGGAGCGGCCCGACTTACTCTCCTAGAAAGAGGAGAGAACTCTGCTTCAGTTTTTAAAATTCTTATTATGATAATTTTTAGTTTTGTTATAAATTCTAAAAGGTCTTTTAATATGAAGGTACCTTATTAATATGAAAGCAGATGATTTTTCCCCCAGCTTTGTTGAGGCATATAAATGACACAAATTATATATGGTGTAGGTGTACGATGTTATGGTTTCACAGACACTGTGAAATGATGACCACAATCAAGCTACTTAATACAGCTATTCCTTCACCCGGTTACGTGTGTGTGTGTGTGTGTGGTGAGATCTAGAGAGCTACTCTCTTGGCTCATGTCAAGTACACAGTACGATGCTATTAACTGTAGTCACCATACTGTACATTAGATCCCTGAGCGTATTCATCTTAGAACTGAAAATGGGTGCGCCTTGACCAGCCCCTCCCATGCCCCCCTTTGTAGCCACCATCCTACTCTAGCTCTGTGAGTTATGCTTCTTTAGATAAGAGAGATCATGCAACATTGGCTTTCTCTGTCTGCCTTACTTCACTCAGCATAACGTCCTCCAGCTTCACCCATGTTGTTACAAAAGGCAGGAGTTCTTTCTTCTTTAGGGCCAATCAGATGTTGAATTTTTTATCCTTTTTTTTAATTTTTAAAAAAATTTTTAAATTCAAGTATAATTAACATACAGTGTTATATTAGTTTTAGGTGTACAATAGAATGATTCAATAATTCTGTACGTTACTCAGTGCTTATCAAGATAAATGTGCTTTTAATCCCCTTTATCTGTTTCACTCCTCCTCCCACCACCTCCCCTCTGGCAACCACCAGTTTGTTCTTTGTATTTAAGAGTCTGTTCTTTTCCCTTTTCCTTTTTTTTTCTTTGTTCATTTGTTTTGTTCCTTATATTTCACCCATCAGTCAAATCAATAGTATTTGTCTGGCTGGCTTATTTCACTTAGCATTATCCTCTCTAGCTCCATCCTTGTTGTTGCAAATGGCAAGATTTCATTCTTTCTTATGGCTGAGTAATAATCTGTTCTTTTATATATTTGTGTATATATATATATACACACACACACACGCACACACACACACACACATATATATACACACAACATCTTTATCCATTCATCTGTTGATGGACACTTGGGCTGCTTCCATATCTAGGCTATTATGCTGCAATAAACGTAGGGGTGCATATATCTTTTCAAATCAGTGTTTTCGTTTTCTTTGGGTAGATACTAGTGGAATTACTGGATCATATGGTAATTCTATTTTTAATTTTTTGAAGAACCTCCATACTATTTTCCACAGCAGCTACACCAGCTTGCATTCCCACCAACAGTGCACAAGGGTTCTTTTTCCTCCATATCCTCGCCAACACCTGTTGTTTCTTGTGTTTTTTATTTCAGCCATTCTGACTGCTGTGCGGTGCTATCTCGTTGTGGTTTTGATCTGCGTTTCCTTGTTGATGAGTGATATTGAGCATCTATTCATGTGCCTGCATGTCTTCTTTGAGAAAACATCTATTCATATCCTCTATCCACTTTTAATTAGATTATTTAGTTTTTTGGTGTTGAGTTGGTGTTCGATATTGACTCCTTATCCGATATAAAATTTGCAAATATCTTCTCCCATTCAGTAGATTGTCTTTTTTGTTTTCTTGACAATTTCCTTCGCTGTGCAAACACTTTTTATTTTGGTGTGGTCCCAGTGGTTTTATTTTGCTTTTGTTTCTCTTGCCAAAAGAGACATATCTAGAAAAATGTTTCTACAGCTGATGTCAAAGGGATTGCTGCCTATTTTTTCTTCCAGGAATTTTATGGTTTCAGGACTGACATTTAGGTCTTTAATCCACTTGAGTTTATTCTTGTGTATGGTATAAGAAAGTAGTCCAGTTTTATTCTTTTGCATGTAGCTGTCCAGCCTTCTTAGCACCATTTGTTGAAGAGACTGTCTTTTTTCCATTGTATATTCTTGCCTCCTTTGTTGTGGATTGATTGACCGTAAAAGTGTGGGTTTATTTCTGGGCTTTCTATTCCATTCTGTTGATGTAGGTGTCCATTTTTGTGCTAGTACCATACTGTTTGATTACTATAGCTTCATAGTATATCTTGATACCTGGGATTATGATATCTCCAGTTTTGTTATTCTTTTTCAAGATTGGTTTGGCTATTTGGGGTCTTCTGTGGTTCCATACAAATTTTAGGATTATTTGTTCTAGCTCTGTGAAAAATTATCTTTGTATTTTGATAAGGATTGCATTAAATCTGTAGGTTGCTCTGGGTAGTAGGAACATTTTAACAACACATTTAACAATTTAACAACACTGTATGCCAGTGTGATGCTGATGGGTTTATACAAATTATCTCTTTTAATTCTGTATCAATCCTATTGTGGATCAAGTTATTCTAATTTTAGAGACACAATTACAGAGGAGAGCTAACATTTTTTGTACATTAATTTTGTATCCTATAACTACTGAATTTATTCCTTTTAATAGTTTTCTGGTAGAGTCTTCGTATCATGTCATCTGCAAATAGTGACCGTTTTACTTCTTTCTTACCAATTTGGATATGTTTTATTTCTTTCTCTTGACAGATTGCTCTGATTAGGACTTCTAGGACTGTGTTGAATAAAAGTGATGAGAGTGGACATCCCACCAGTGAGTATGATGTTAACTGTGGGCTTGATATATATGGCCTTTATTATGTTGAGGTATGTTCCCTCTACACCCACTTTGTTGAGAGTTTTTATCATTAATGGATATTGAGTTTTGTCAAATGCCTTTTCTGCATCTGTTGAAATGGTCATATGATTTTTATCTTTCATTTTCTTAATGTGGTATAGCATGTTGATTGATTTGTGAATATTGAACTGTCCTTGCATCCCTGGAATAAACCCCACCAGGTCATGGTGAATGATCATTTTAATGTGTTGTTGGATGTGGTTTGCTAATATTTTGTTGAGGATTTTTGCATCTGTGTTCATCAGAGATGGCTTGTACTTTTCTTCTTTTGTGCTGTCTTTGTCTGGTTTTGGTATCAGAGTAATGCTGGCCTTGTAGAATGTATTTGGAAGCTCTCCTTCCCCTTCTATTTTTTGAAATAGTTTGAGGAGAATAGGTATTAACTCTTCTTTAATTGTTTGGTGGGATTCACCTGTGAGTCTGTCTGGTCCTGGACTTTTGTTGGAGTTTTCTGGTAACTGGTTCAAGTTTGTTAGTAATCGGTCTGTTCAGATTTTCTGTTTGTTCCTGATTCGGTTTTGGAAGATGGTTGATTTCTAGGAATTTATCCATGTCTGCTAGCTTGTTCAATTTGTCGGCATGTAATTTTGTGTAGTAGTCTTTTATAATCCTTTGTATTTCTGTGGTGTTAGTTGTTACTTCTCTTCTTTCACTTCTGATTTTATCTATTTTGGTTCTCTCTCTTTTTTTCTTAATGAGTCCAGCTAAAAGTTGGTCAATTTTGTTTATCTTTTTAAAGAATCAGGAGCACTAACAATTTTTTTGGAAGAGTGAGAGTTGCAGAAAGCAGTGGTTAAGAACATGGGGTTCAGGGTGAGAGGACTAACTTCAAATCTTGTCACCTCTTGACCTTGAAAACTGGATCAAGTTACTCAACACCTCTGAGCTGCAGCTTTCCCATCTATTGGGGAAATTTTTAACTATGTTCAAAACAACATTACCTAATAGGGTTATTGAAAATATGTTAAAATGCTCATGAAGTATTTGTGAAAGTTTGGCTTTTGTTATTTCATGTTAGAATATTCCATGGATTATCTCATCATTTAAACCCTACAATGATCCTAGGGGGTAAATACCATTTGCCCCATTTATATATAAGAACTCTGAGATTCCTAAGAGCTAAGTAACCCCAGAAGCCAGAGCCCAAGGGTGACAAAGGCAGAATTTGACTTAGTTGGTTTGATGGCAGAACCCATGTTCATTTCCTCATCAGGCTGCTGCTTCCTCGTTTTACAAGTCAGCCAACAGAACTGAGAGTTTTTGAGAGCCTTGCCCACCGTAGCACAGGTAGAAGGTAGAAACTGGCCTGTCTCCAAGGCCTTGCTCTTCCTGTTACCCCATGCTGCCTTCTCAGAGGTTAAAGAGCTTGTCCAGGTCACACAGAGTGAGGTGGACAAGCCACAAGCTTGCCTGGCTCCAAGGCTGAGCTTCTTCCCACAGCATCACTGCTGCTACTGCAGTGTCAGAGCCTGGTCAGCCCACTGAGCAAAGACTGTAGGAAGACTGTCTGTAACCACCAATATCACCATAACTTCCGAGAGCCAGGCAGCCTCTGCTGTGACCAATGGCACAATTATCACCCTAGTGTAGGAAAAGGGGTGCTTCAAATCTCATGCTAATAATTCCATGAGCTACTGGTCGTGATGAATGATGACATCCAGGCTGAAACCCAAGACAAGGAGCCATGGGGAAAGCAGTGTTCATCTTTAACACTGGTTTTCAAACTTGGGTGCCAGGACTCTTTTTACACTCTAACATATTACCGAGGACTCTGAAGAGCCTCTGTTTAAGGGGGCTATATCTACGGATACTCACAAAATTCAAAATCAAAACAGAAATTTTAGCAATATGTATTTATCTATTTAAAATTTTAATATCAAACTCATTTCATGTTACAATATATGCCATAATTTTATTTGAAAACAGATTTCCAAGAAAAATAATTAGTGAAAAGTGTGTCATTGTTTTACATGTTTGCAACTGTCTTTAATGTTTGGGTTAGTAGAACACAGATTCTCATTTCTGCTTCTTCATTCAATCTGTTGCTTTTGTTGAGGTCTTTGAAGAAGTCTTTGAAGAATTCTTTGAAGAAAATCACCCTCATAGATTTATGTGGTTGAAAATGTTACATAGTTGAGGGGAATTTTAGTAGTCTTTTCAGATAACTATGGGTATTCTTCTCTGATACTACTCCACAACTTGACAATTGGTAATTTCTTAAATGTTAGCTGCAATGTGGAATCTGAAAGCACGTCAAAGAATTTTTTTGCACCCTGTTACATTTACGTCCACTGGTCTATGTGTACTTTGAATGGATCTGGCACTCCTACATGACTTTTGCAGCACCAGGCATTGGAAATTTGGAAAACAATGGTTCACTATGCATATCTTAACAATATTAACACATTTCACTTTCCAATATAAAAAAGTCAAATTTATTAATATCATCAGTGACCTCATCAAGCCTGATCAGTGGATATATTTTCCAAAATTTCAATTTTTGTTTGAAAGCTCAAAAATTATATCATAGTAACAAGTGATATTATTTGGTTTTCTCGGAGTGATGGGTTCCTTGTTCATTTTTGAGACTATGTCTGCCAAATAAGCCCTAATAACCATAGCTTGACAGCCGTCTTGTCAAGTAAAAACAATGCTCCGGGGGAAAAAGTGACTAATGTTTTTTTCTTAAGACAACCGTCATACTTCAGTGCAGTGGAAGTTCATAATGCGTTCTTCCCATTTTGTCATATAGAATATTTTAAAAACTTGTATTCAAAGATTGAGGTGCTTTTTTTTTTCTCAAAGATTGAGGTCTAATAGAATTAGTGATTTTTACTGTCACAAGAGGGACTTTCTTAAGTCACACTTAACTTCCTTCCTGTGAGTTTGATGCCACTGCCTTCATTTGTACCAAGACTACGGTATTCTTTTTTATCCACCGTAACTTTTGCCCCATCAGTGAAAGTACTAACACAGTGGAAAGGGCAAATGTCTCAGTGTTACTGTGATATTGTTTTGAACCCCCAGAGCCCCTCTGAAAAGATCTCGGGGACTTCCTGGGTTCTGCAGACCACACTTTGAGAAACTCGGATCTATAAAATGATGTTAGTATGAATACCAGTGTTACTGTCCCTCTAAAGAAAACTTCAGCGCTCAGCTCACAAATTTCGTCTCTATTCCAATTCCTTCCATCACCCTGGGAAACGCCGTCAGCCCCATAAATGAGCTATCCAACACTTGCCCCTCAATCACTCCTTTTCCTGACCTCCAGGGACATTTTTCCTCACTCCATTATCTTCTATGGTCACGTTCTCGTCCTTCTCACTCTCTGAAACAGCTCCCCCTCCAAATCAGTAATTTGTGAGTCACCTTGGGGGCTCTTCTCCTTCTGTGTTATATGCTCAAGGATTCCCAGTGCACTTCTATTAGGACGTCTTTGGGGCTTTTACTGTCTTGATGCTTAAGTTTTCTATCAATAAGATTCCCTCCTATTTTCATTCCCCTTTATAACCAGTTTTGATTCCATGATCTGTCATTTAAAAATCATACTTATGTCCTACATTTCTGAATTCCACTGTTCCCTTAATCACGCCTACCTTATAAAACCCAATCCTGAACGAATCCAACTATCTACCTCTTTACCTGGTTAACTCCTAGGTATCTTTCAATGTCATCCTAAACGTCATTTCTCTAGGGAAATAGTTTTCCTTCCTTCATATGATTTGGTCAATCTCTGCACATCTTCCCAACACTTAATTATCACACTTGTAATATTTGTCTAATTTCTGTCTTTACCAGATTGTAAGCTCTCAGAAGATAGATTCTGTATGTTTGTTTCCTGGAGTTATCATGGTGCCAGACCCAAGGAAAGCATTCAGTGAATATTTAGGAAAGAAAAAAAAAAGAATGAAGGGAGGAAAGCAGGGAGGGTGAGGGACAAAAAGGGAAGAGAGGAGGGAATGGGGGAGAGAGGAAGAGGAAGGAAGGAAGGAAGGAAAGAAAAGAAGGGAAAGAATGAAACCAGTTTACAGGAAATAGAATGACATTGTTTAGAGACTTATTTGAACCTAATTTCCGGTTAGAAGCTAATTAATTCTGGTAACTAGATATTCAGTGGCTCAAGATTCTGTCCATATGTCATTTTTCTGATAGACTGTCCTAATAATAAAAGTTTGAAGTATAGGAACATGGAGAAAGAAAGGGTTCTAATCATCTAAAGGTGAGTAGAAGATACAGGGTGAAGGTTTAGGAACAGAAAATGACTCCAGGATTAGTTTTGCATCTCACTATGGAATTGTCAAGATAATGTCAATGTAAGCCCACAGAGACTACATTATGATGTCAAAATGGAAGGAAACAGTATTAATGGATGGAAGCAAAACCCCAGACAGAGCAGTTCTGTGTTGCTGTAGTTTTAAAAGCTTTGTGACATGACGTCTAGACAGAAGCACACATAGTAATGCTATAACTGAAGCAAGAGTACAGAAAGTACACAAGGACCGTTCATTAAGTCATTACAGGGCTCCAGCCTTTTAGCCAATATCAGTATGTGCAGCATTTTCTTGTATCATTCCAATGAATCTTTAAATGTGGTTTATTTTTTGCTTATTATAAAAGTAATACATTCTCCTTCAAGAGACCATAAAAGAAAAAAATGCCTCCAACCCTCCCACCATTAATATTTTGTTATATTTCCTTTCGTTCCATTTTCATAATGTAACTGAGGTCATACTGAGTATTACATTTTACATCCTGATTTTCCACTTAATACCATAGCAGATAATGTAAACTAGTTATGATGGCTACACGTGGTTCCACTCCTCTAACATCAAAAAATTAGATTATTGAGCACCCAGTGTTTCCGTATTCTAAATTCTTTCCTGAGGATGTAGCCTGTAGAATGTAGAATGGGTTGAAGGATACAGGTGATTTTAAGGCTTATAACACCTGTGGCCAATGGCTTTCCAGAAGAATTGTATCATTTTTTTTCATTTACTTAGGAAATAATGGATAAATCTGTGATCTAGTAAATCTTGGCAAATAGTTTTAAAGCATCTCCAAAAAGTAAAAAATAACAAAACATCTCCTAGCTACTGAGTATCCACTCCAGCAATAACACATTTAATACAGAGCACTAAGACTCAGGAGTCTTTGATTATAATTTTTAGTTTATATCTGCTTTGTTATGCTACTATGAGCAAGTTTCTTTACCTAACTGGCTTTTGATTTTCTTATCTATAGAATCGCCACAAGTCAATGTAGTGCTATGGCAGGATTTCTCAAGGTGTGCTCTGTCGAGTGCTCAAACTGGGATTGGGAAGGAAGAGAAGAAAACTTACGTGGTCAAATTTGGATAAATTACACACAACATGCTACTCTTGGAAATTTAAAATGCATTATATTAAAGGCCCTGAGAAGTCCTGCATTCTAATTTGCACAACCGAGCATTTCCCCAGTTTTTTGAACACATCATTTCTTTTTTCATGAAACATCTGTAAGATTGTGTAACACAGTTGAGGACACACTGATACAACACAAAGTGGTTTGGAGTCCACCAAACATGCATTGCAATCCCGTTTCTGCCACCTACTGAACTTTGCTTTCCGTATAAGTGAAAAACAGAATAATAATAACTTGTGAGACTGTTTTGAATATGGGCTAAGATCGTGTTTGTAGAGCCCCAAGCACAAGCCTGATGTACATGTCAGTTCCTTCTCTCTAACCTTCTCAACCCCCTACATGCTCATCAAAACTCTCCATCTTCATCAAAAAGGTGTTGAATGCCTATGCTGTACAGGGCCGGGGATTCGTGAGATGAAACCCACTTGACTTTTTAAATAGGGTGGCACATAGGGCAAAGGGCCTAAAACCTGGACTTGAACATGCAACCTGCGAGTCAAGTGCTTGACCCCCACATGTGGCTGCCTCAGCAACTGAGATCACAAAATAATTAATTGGCTAGAAGGTTAGAAGGCCTAACCCTGATTATTGCCAGGGAATCGTCCTAATAAGTTGGCTCAGCTTGTATTTACAACTGATTGTCACTAATTATATCATCTTGAGGCAGATCCATTCAGTTATTACGTGGAAATTACGTCATGAAACTGAGGTATTTTAAATTGACTTTGAAAGTTGGCTGAGTCTCCGGTGACCTCCATGTTGCTAAATCCAGTGGAAAGTTTCTGACTTGGGCTTAATTCCTTCTGTTAGCCATTGTTCCCTTCTTGAAATTAGCCTGTCTTAGCTTCAGCACCACACTTCCTGGCTCCCTCCCCACGTCTAGGGACAGTTCTTTTTGAATTTTCTACAAACTAGAATGCCTCAGGGTGTAGTGTTGTCTTTCTTTTCACTTTCTGCTTCTCTCACTCTTAGGAAGGTGGTGCGATCCATTTCCTGGGCTTCCCGTGACTCTATGCTAATGCCTCCTCGCTTTAGGTCTTCAACCTAGACCACTCCTCTGAAATCCTGTTTTCTCTATCCAACTGCCCCATTTTAGATCTCCACCAGGTTGGTGCCTCTGAGACAGGGAAAACTGAATGACTCCAAATCTCAACTCTTAATTTTCTTCTAACCAGCTTCTCTCTCAGTTTTACCCACATCCAAAAGTGGAACCAGCGTAACACACAGTTGCTCAAGGCGGATACCCGGCAGTGGTCTTTAATTCCTTCTTTCCCCTCATCTCCATATCCAGTCCTTTGGAAATGTCTGCCATTTTACTTTCAAGGTATATGTCAAATACCTTCCCTTCCAGCTACATCTACTGCCACACCTCTCATTTAAGGCACCATTATCTCTCACCCAGATCGCTGCCTTGGCCTCCTGTGGGACCTCCCACTGCAGCTTCCTCCCATTCCTTCCCTGCACAGACACCAGAACGATTTTTTTTTTATTGGAAATCAGATAATCCCTCCCCCTCCTCCCCTTTATAAGACCCTCCAGTGTTTTTTTGGCTGGCTGGTTGTTTGGTTTTGAGTACACATAGATTGAAGTCCAACTTCCTTATCATGATGCCAAAGTCCTCTGTGATCTGGTCTCTGCCCAAGTTTTTAACATCCTCTCAGGGCATAATCCCCTCCTCTCATGCTGTTCCCATCCTTCAGGGCCAGAAGCATGATGGGCCATTTCCCACTGGAGGGCCTTCACACATGCTGATCTCTCCATTCTCTCCTGTTCTTCACACGGCTTCTCCTTACCATCCAATATCTATCAGCTTAAATGCCACCTCTAGAGAAACCCCACCAGCCAGCCTGTCTTTAGATTGCTCTAATATCCTCTATCAAAAGGCCCTATTTGTTTCCTTCCTAGAACTTATCACAGTTTTTTACTATAATGTTTTATTTACATGTTTATCAACTCCATTGCTACACTGTAAATTCCATGACGGTAGGAACATTATCTGTTTAGTTAACCACCCAGCACCTAGTGTACGTGGAGTATGTACTGAATGAATGAATGAACGAACGAACGAACGAATGAAGGAATGAATGGATGAAATGAACAAATGAAAAGTATCAACTGTGTGCTGGGTATACACAGAATTCCACACAGAACTTCTGGTTCTAGGCATGTGCCAGGCTTTCCTGCAGTACGTGTATAATGCTGTTTCCTCCACATAGAATAATCACACCTCATTCATCTGGCTGAAACTTCCCAGTTCCGTTAAGCCTCTCTTCTTCTAGACAGAGAAGAGCTGCCTGCCCTATGTTAACATTATGCCATATACGTAGAGCTTGTCATACTTTACCTCCATCCCTACATGGCATGTTCTACAAGGTAGAGGTTACGACTATGTTGTTCACTGTTGCAGCCTAGTGCTAAGTGTAGGACTTTGCATATAGTAGGAACTCAGTACAAACGTTGGGTATGAATATATTACTTCATTCATTCTTGTATTATTTCATTTAAATGTCTTAAGAACCCTGTGGGGTGGGAATTATTACACCCATTTTATAGGTAAGGAAAACAGATTCATAGAGAGAAGAGATAAACTTGCTTAAAGTTACACAGATAGTAAAATGGCAAAGCAAGGATTTAAATGAAGGCTGTTTGACACTAAAACGTGTGCATTGTTTTAGCATTCCAAGATATACTACGAAGGATTTCTGACAAAAGGGAAAGAGAGTAATAAAAGTAATATTCTAACAGCTTACCACATGCCAAGTTTTGTGCTAAGTACTTTATATGAACTCTCTTAACTCCTGAGAGCGCTCAGTGAAATGTGTATCTCTGTTTTAGAGTTGAGGAAGTTGGGTCTTAGTTTAACTTGCCCAAACTCTGGAGCCACTAAGTGGTGAAGTGAGGACTTAAACCCAGGTTGATCTCACTCGAAAGCCCATACCTAATGCCACTTGAAGTACAGCTAACAATTCGTTAGATTAGTTCCCCTGAACAAAGGTGTGCACATTCAGAAGACTCACTTCTGAGTCACACCCACTACCCCGGCTGTTCATATTAGTTAAAAATTCACGTAGCTTGAATACATACTGATTTCCAGTTATCTGGACAACCTTTGAAAATAGTCACATGGCCCTGGCCTAAGGTACTTTGGTAAACACACTCTGATGTCTATGAAATAAATAAAATAGAGAAGAATCATGATTTAAACTTCTCAGGGTCCACTACCTCTGTGTCCTATTTAATAAAACAGAGAAACAAACCTTTGTGGTCATCCTCCATGTTTGAGGTTCTCCACTCGTGTTTCCATCAGTCCCTCTAAAGGAATTTTGTTCATTCTCCATCAGTGGAAATTTTTGGTTGAAAATGTTGCATTTGCATTACTTATCAAAATGTATGCTTAGTTTTGAAAAAAAAAATATATATATATATATTTTTTTCCAGTGAGTGAGGGTAGCAGAAATGGTGGAGATAACACTGATCCAGCAATTAGAAGACCTGATTGTGCCACTAGGTGACCAAGTGATTTAGAACCTATCAGACTGCTTTGTTTCCTCTCTGGCCCTTAATCAGGGGATAATAATTACAACAATATTAGAGGGACATAATGAGGATTAATTGGCCAGTATTCTAGAGGTCTGGTTGTTATGTAATATGCCCCTTCTCTCTCTCTCTCTGGGGCTCAAGTTCTTTACCTGCCACAGGAGTAATGGATTAAACCAGATGTTGTCTGTGTCAGTCCACATTCCAAAGACCTGTGATATAGAAATGATGGAAGCAGCAGACAAGAACTTTAGAAGAGTTATTGTACATATATCCAAGTATGTAAGGAGAATCATGAACATGATGATAAGTGGAAGATAAAGGAATACCAAATTAAACCTTAAAAGCTAAAAATCATTGCAACAGAAATGAAAAATTCATTGAACAGGTTAACAACAGATTAAATACCGCAGTAGGAAAGATTAGCAAACTTGAAGATACAGTGACAGAAGCCGTCCAAAATGGAACAAAGAGATAAAAAAGACTGCCACCAACAACAAAAAGAAAGAGCAGAGCCTCAGTGGACTGTGGGATATTGAGCAGTCGAACCTATCTGCAATTGTACTATCAGAAGGAAACTAGATTATGGAGCAGAGAACATATTTAAATTAATAACGGCATAATTTTTTTCCATATTTGGTGAGAACTATGAACCTACAGAACCATACCAAGGTGCATCATAATCAAATTGCGGAAAATCAATAATAAAGAGAAAACCGTAGAAGCAGTCAGTTTTTTAAAAATGATGTATTACACGAAGAGGAAAGCAGATTTTTCCTCAGAGACTATGTAAGCAAAGATAAATGGAATGATCTCCTTAAAGTGATGTGGCCAGAAAAAAAAAAAAAAAAACCTCAGGACTTCATACTCAACAGATACCCTTCAAAATAAAGGCAAAATAAAGACTTTTTCAGACCACTGAAAATAGAGAGTTCATCACCTAAAATCATTCTGCATTGCAAGAAATGTCAAAGGAAGTCACTCAGAGAGAATAAAAATGATACCAGAAATGGTATCATATTATTTGAAAGTAAGCTGTGATAAATTAATGATATATATTGTAAATCTGAGAACAATAACAACAGCAACAAGAAAGCAGAATAGCTAATAAATCATTTGGAATTAGGAAAAAATATTAAATATAAAAGATAAGAACAAAAATAAAGAACAAATGGGACAAGTAGAAAACAAAAAGGTGATAAACAAATGCAAAGTTATCAGTAATTACATTTTATATAAATGATATAAATACTCTGATTAAAAGACAGAGATTGTTAGACTAGATACTAAACCAAAATTCATCTCCGTGCTATCTGAAGCATACTTTAAAGTATGAAGAGTCAGATAAGTCAAAATAAAATATTGGAAAAAAACCTCACCATGCAAACAATAATCATAAGAAAGCAAGAATAGTTATATTAATAATAGACTACAGAACAAAAGCAGTTGCTATGAATAATGAAAGCCTTTCATAATGATAAGGAGGCAAGTCATCAAGGAGACATAATAATTCTAAATATAGATAGATGATAGGTACGTAGATAGGTAACATAGTTTGAAAACACATGAAGTTAAAACTGCAGGAACTGAAAGGAGAGACAGATCTACAAATACAGCTGGAGACTGCAACATCCCTCCCTCGGGAATAAATAGAACAAGGAGATGAAATCTTGAGCAACATTGACAACCAGCTTGATTTAATGACTTAACATTACACCCAACAACACAGAAATAGACACTTTTGTGTGCACACAGTATATTCGCTGAAAGATCATATTTATCATAAAACGATCTCGATAAATTAGAAGGATTGAAAATTGTTTAAACTTTTTAAAACAACACACTGGCTAAAATGTATTATTTATATAAATTACGTAATGGAGAACCGTTGATATTTGAGACTGGATATTACAACTGGTTTTCATCATCATTTTATTTTTTTAAGATTTATATATTTATTCATCAGAGAGAGAGAGAAAGAGAGAGCACACACAAGCAAGGGGAATGGCAGGCAGAGGGAGAAGCAGGCTCCTCGCTGAGCAAGGAACACAATGCCAGGGCCCCAGGATTATGATCTGAGCCAAAACCAGATGCTTAACTGACTGAGCCACGTAGGCATCCCTCATCACCATTATTTTTTAATGTTTTTCTTAAGAGTTTATACTAATCAAATAGTAAAGAAGAGCTTATAAAAATAAAAATGTACTAAAAAATTTAAAAATTTTAAAAAATTTAAAAATTAAAGTGTACCATTAAAAACGTAAATGTATATCATCTGTTTTTCTCACTGTTAGTTTTCATGTAAGATTTTATTTGGGGCAAAAAGAGTGCCACTGTTCAATTTTGTAAATGTTTGAAATAATTGACCAAACTTGATGATCCATGCCAACTGGCACATTATACATGTGTTCTGCCTAATTTTTGTCAACCATCAGAGAGAAGGGAAAGACCAAAATATGACAATAACAATCACACAAACCCGCTGGCAGTAGCTTCCACTGCACGCTTACTAAGTACCAAGCATTGTCCTAAGTACTTTCATCCATTTGTTTCCTGAATTTCCTCCCATTTTACAGCTCCGAACACTTCTGTAACTTGCCGGAGGTCACACTAATGGTAAATGCCAGGGCCATAATTTGAACTCAGTAAAATTATTTCACCATGCGGTTCTCCATTTTCAAAGCCAGGGTCAGGTAAACTGGCATTAGATACAAAGACCTCATGATTTCCTACTTCAGCACTTTGTGAAGTATTTAATTGGTTCTCTTTTGCCTTGACTTCAAATTTGCCTCTTCACTGGTCTGTCTTATTTGATAAGTTCATCAAACATCAAGGCTCTTTGTTCATTTTCAAAAAGGATTACAATGATAAGCTTTTATAATTAAGAGTATTTCAGCAGAGATTTCCTTTACCGCCATTCTCTTGCCTTTATCTTCTAATTATTAGAGGTGAATTTTCTGATTTTTCAAAAGTGTATTTGCTTTAAATACAAGTTGCAAATTAACTGCTTGTAAAAATGCCTTTCCTCTTTTGAACTGTTATGTACAGGAAATCTCTCATGGTCTAGCATTTAAGAGCAATAATGATCCAAAATTAAATCACTTAACAAGAACTTGAATAAAATAGCTCAACTTAAAATCTTCAGTGTTTGGGAGACGAGGACTGCTTTCACATTACCCCAAAGCTAAAATAAGGGGCTCTTTAAGCACCACAACATACTTGATGTTAAGATGTAAAAACCTGAAGCCAGGTTGGACAATTCAAGGAAATGAAATGGGTAAAATTGCAATGTACATATGAAAATATCACTTGCATTCATCACCCTACAGCAAAAGGTAAACTCATTTTAAGAATGAGATGACCCAGCATCTCTACAGTCTCTTGCCTTTCCCTAGATGATGCTATTAGCATTACCTAACTGTATCCTCCCTCAAACTATGAGATGGGAATTTGCAAGATTCACAAACAGAGAAGAAGAGGTTAGCTGTCGAACATTACTCAAGATAACTATTTTTTATTAAACGGAGTATACTTTATATCTAGGACCTTATTTCACATTCATTAGCTCTTATAGACAAGGCATTATTATTCTCGTTTCCATAGGGAATCTGAAGCTCAGAGATTAAGTGGTCCACTCCAGATTACCCAACTCTTGAGTATTAGATCTGTGATTTGTATGCAGGTCCATCTGACTCCAAGGGCAGTCCTTCACTGGATTGGTGATAACATGAAAGAGGTCACACGCCATCCTAAAATAACCTGTTGCAAACATGAAAGTGACCTAGCTCCCCACTAGGTGATCCCTATGTGCAAATTTTGCAGATTTATGGCCAACTCACCGGTTCACCTTCTCCTGAATGGTTACCCCAGGCTGACAAGTCATCAAAGACAAGATGAAGAAAGCAGCAGCAAACATCTCATCCGCTGTATATTACTTAGAACGAATACAATTATTCAGAGAGTTGGAGTTAAAGATGTCTTCAGGCTGGGACCTGTAAGATCAGTCGAATGTTTGGAACCAACAGAACTCACTCAATTCTCATGGAGAGGTGGTTAATTAGTGACTAGGGTATTGATTAGCCAAACACCCTCAAATCTCAGGCACCAAAGGCCACTGTCCTTCAGACCTTTCAGAAAGTAATATCCATATGGTTGAGGAAAGGAGGATTTGTAGGCAATACCAGTCTAGCAAAGAGATCTTATTTTCAGAATGAGGCAAAGCCAAATCAAGAGACGGTTGCAGAATTCATTCAGTCTTTCTGAGTGGCTCTTGGAACTTCTGAAGTCAGATCGATTGGCTTTGTAAGACTGAGACAGGGCTAATACTGGTGAGCTCCATCAAAAACAGCTGCACAAACATAAGAAATGCTAATCGTTACATAAAGTTTCCACAGTGTATTGCCGCACATCTGGAGCCTGAGAGCTGTGGTAAACGAATGGACTTTCCGCCTTTCATCCAGACATTGGATATCGTTAAGACCCAGCATATTTGTGTCTTGAGGGGACCAGATGTCTTCCATAGACATCTCCAGAAGCGTTCTCTAGAATTACAATGACAGCCACATGTCTGCACTGATGATATCATGCCTACATACATTCTCTTACTCTTCCAGACATATTCATAAATTAATTAAATAAGTAGAGACGGAAAGACAGGAATAACTCAACATGGGGCAAGCATGTCATATGTCTTACTTTACTGAACGCTCACAAGTCAATGAGATAGAAATGATTTTTTTTCATTTCGCACTTGAAGAAATGGAGGTTCAGAGAAGTGAAGTAACTTGCCCAAAGGATGTACAGCTGCCTTGAACTCTTTGGGAATATTTAGATTCTCTCATTAGCAGGGTTAGCCAGTAGTATCATTATTCATCTCAAATACAGTTATGAAAATTTTAACGACCAACTTGTATGCTTAAGAAAGCTATGTCTGATTTGAATGTGGAGATTTTAATAAGGCACCCAGTTGTTACTGCCTCTATTTTTTCCAGACATTTTGTTAGGTAAACATTCGACAGAAGTGGAGACTGATTCTGGGTCCTAAAAAGCCCCTGCAGTCCCTGATTTCTGTGTCTCTCTCCCCCTATAACAGTGGTCTCAAGTAGGAGTGATTTTGCCCTTGAGAGGAAATGTCCAGAGACCTTTATGGTTGTCACAACTTTGGAGGCTGTGCTCCTGGCATCCAGAGGGTGCTAAGCACCCTATAATGCACAGGACGGCACCCCCTGTCCCCGACAAAGAATTATCTGGCCCCAAATGTCAATAGTGTCAAAGCTGGGAAACACCGCCCTCCCCTGATGCCTGGGATTCTGGTGAATTAATTTTCTTCTCTTTTCTTCTCTTTACATATAGATAATACTGTCTTCCTTCCCAGACCAGCTCCTTCTTGAGATTTCCCTGATGCCTTTTCTCCTCACCCAAGATGTTAGTGGCTTTCAGGACTCCTCAACCACTGCTCAGCTCTCTCACCCTCCACCCCCCAACATGGTCCCTTAAATTCTGTCATATTTCCTCTGTCATGTTTTCTCTCCAAAGCTTCTCTCCTTCGTTCTCACCCTTGGATCCATTTCAGGGCCTGGGCTCTTCTTGAAACTATCACGACAGACTCCTAGTGGGCCTCTATTTTTCTCCTCAGACCAGATCTGCCTGTGCGTTACCACAGGACTCATCGTCAAGAAAACAGCTTCTGACAACATAAGTCTCCTTCTCAGAAACCTTCAGTGGCTCCTCCATTGTCTGTAAAATTCAAAGTCCAAATTCCTCCGCACATGGGTCCAAAGCCATCTTTGCAACCTTCATCAACACTCACCCTCAAATTATCCCCGACATTATAGGCTAGGTTCTCCTCACCTTCCTCACACTTTCTCACCGCTGCGACTTCGGCCATGCTGGATGCTTACCTCAACTACCTTTATCCCTCCTCTTCTGCCAAGTGTCTTCTCAAATAGCATGTCCATCATGGATCCCTGGCTCATGGTCCCATCTGGAAGGTGCTTCCATGTTATCTTTGAACCTTGCAAATACATACCAGCACTTTTCAGTTTTGACTCATACTATGTTTTTCTAGGGGCGTGGGGTACATCTCAGTAAGGAAAGTTTCTCTAAGGTAAATCCTATGTCTGAATCTTCTCTATAATCACCCATATCACTTAACACAGAATCTTTAGTAAGAAATATTATTTGATTGAGTGAATCTGTAAGTGAGTCAACTAGAGATAGCTTACTATTCATAATACTTTCAGGTATATTTTCTCATTTAATCTTCAAAATAATCTTGTGAGGTAAATATTATCCTCAAGAGAATCCTGACAGAGAGACAGTGATTAAGAGGGAAAATGGAAACAAGGTAGATTGAGTACCAAGCCCTATACCTACCATTTTACACGTGTTGGGGTTTTTTTATAATCTTTTTCAATCTATTTAATCTTCACAGTGATCTTGCAAGGCCAGTAGTCATGGTGTTATTTTGAAAATGAGGGTATTGAGTTCAGCCTGCAGTCACACAGCTGGTGAGTCTCAGAGTCATGAATTGATAATCTGCCCAACTTCAAAACCTGAGCCCTTTTTTGGTCTGGTCACACAACTACCAAGTGACATATCAGGACAGGGCCTGGGTCTTCTAGCAGCAGGTCCTATTCTCTGTCCATTATGCCTTAGCTCTGAGAATGAGTATCATTTCCCAGGGACAAAGAAAGCAAGCTAGAGTGAATGGAGGGGTAATCACAGAATAGAAGCAAGAGAGAAGCTAAGTCAAATGGGATCATGTCATGCCTCTCTGACTCTGTGTGTGTGTGTGTGTGTGTGTGTGTGTGTGTGTGTGTGTGTCGGGCAGGACACTCATCTGCTTTCAGCCAAAATGTTCTAAGATGAATTGGAAGCACCAAAAAATTGTTCAGTTTGCATATGTAGATTTCACCTTAATTGCAGTGTTCTGTTATCAAAGATAGATAGTTATAAAATACCAGGCAGAAGAGAGAGCAAGATGGCAATTCATTTTGAAGATGCATTGCTTGTCTCGGGGAATCTAGATTGGCCTGTGATTATATATAGCCTTAGAGTGGCACCTGTCCCGTGTTGGCCCAGACTGCCCCTCCAGGGCAACAACTAGGTCAGTGCTCTTTGAAGAGCCTTAGACGTTCTGTGCCTCATTCCCCCATGCTGGTCTGCGGCTTGCCCCGTGCACTCAGCAGATCAAAACTCCGCACATCTAATGCAATTGGAGTGAGTTTACTAGAATGGAAAGAACACAATTGTAGGTCAGATCAGTTATTGTCACCCAGCCTCAATTTCTTCATCTGTAAAATGGGTAAAACAATAACCTATCAGGCTTGTATTGCATCATAGAAGACTGAAGAAGGAAATCTAGCCTCAACTGGGAACTCTGAATAGTTGCTGCTCCTCTGTGTGAACAGTGCTTCTTCTCCGCAGTATCCGTCTCCTCTCATAGACATGGGCGCCTTCACCTGAGTGCCAGACAAGGAGAAGAATGGAGGAGGAAGAAGGTGGGGCGTTCCTGTTCAGGTGCCGGGGGCTGATTCCGCAGCCTCCTGGAGGGAGGGCCCAGGTGACACGAGGGTAGAAAGACCTGCTTCGGCGTCTCTGCCCAGGCTCACATACCATGCCAGCACCTCAAATGTTGAAAACTTGGGGGGCACCTCCAAGTAGCAACTTTAGCTTGGAAATGCCCAATCTTGAGATGGCCAGAGGCAAAAACGAAGCTTCTCCAAGCAGCTTATTGATTGACGTGGGTGGCGGAGCAGTTTTGTATTTGTTTGAGGTGTCTCTCCAGAAGCGTGTGTGTGTGTGGTGTGTGTGTGTGGTGTGTGTGTGGTGTGTGTGTGGTGTGTGTGTGTGGTGTGGGTGTGTAGTGTATGTGTGGTGTGTGTGTGTGGTGTGTGTGTGTGTGTGTGGTGTGTGTGTGTGTGTGTGTGGTGTGGGTGTGTGTGGTGTATGTGTATTGTATGTGTGTGTGTGGTGTGTGTGGTGTGTGTGTGTGGTGTGTGTGTGTGGTGTGTGTGTGGGGGGTGTGTG
>NC_048219.1:31309442-31325787 GCF_002007445.2 Ailuropoda melanoleuca | reverse complement strand
TTGTGTGTGTGTGGTGTGTGATGGGTGTGTATCGTGTATGTGTGTGGTGTGTGTGGTGTGTGTGTGTTGTGTGTGTAGTGTATGTGTGTTGTGTGTGTGTGGTGTGTGTGTGGTGTGTGTGTATGGTGTGTGTGGTGTGGGTGTGTGGTGTGTGTGTATGGTGTATGTGTGCAGTGTGTGTGTGGTGTGTGTGGTGTATGTGTGTGGTGTGTGTGTGTAGTGTATGTGTGTGTGTGTGTGTGGTGTGTGTGGTGTGTGTGTGTGTGTGTGGTGTGTGAGTGTGTGGTGTGTGTGTTTGTGGTGTGTGTGTCGTGTGTGTGTGTGTGGTGTGTGTGTGGTGTGTGTGTGTAGTGTATGTGTGTGTGTGTGTGTGGTGTGTGTGTGGTGTGTGTGTGGTGTGTGTGTGGTGTGTGTGTGTGGTGTGTGTGTTTGTGGTGTGTGTGTCGTGTGTGTGTGTGTGGTGTGTGTGGTGTGTGTGTGTGTGGTGTGTGTGTGGTGTGTGTGTGTGGTGTGTGTGGTGTGTGTGTGGTGTGTGTATGTGTGGTGCGTGGTGTGTGTGTGTGGTTTGTGTGTGTGTGGTGTGTGTGTGTGGTGTGTGTGTGTGTGTGTGTGTGTGTGGTGTGTGTGTGTTGTGTGTGTGGTGTGTGTGTTGTGTGTGTGTGGTGTGTGTGTGTGTGGTGTGTGTGTGGTGTGTGTGTGGTGTGTGTGTGTGTGGTGTGTGTGTGGTGTGTGTGTGTGTGTGTGATGCTCTTCTGCTCCCTAGCTGGAGAAACCTACGGAACATACAACACAACAGGAGGCGAGGCAGGGAGTCTGCAGACAGTCAAGGAGCATCCCCGGTCCACTGGCTTGCCTTCCCCCACCTCTGCTCTCAGCCCTTTGTGAGACTGAATGTCTCTGATACTTGTTTTCCCTCCTGACCCTTTCATCAGGCCAGGCCGGGGCTGCAGCCAGCAGTCGTGGTGGGTTTTCAGCTGGAAGTGAAGTGGGGCTGCTTTAAGTAATTGATCTCGATCAGAGGCTTTATCAGGGATGGGCTAGTACATGCCTAGTGCTTCCCGCTTCATGCGGAAGCTCTGCATTTGCACGTAAGGGGTGGGGTGAGAAGGAGCCAGCTTCTGGCTCGTTAGCATAGAAATGCAAGACCTTTTCTCAAAGAAGGCATTGAGCCTTGGAAGCAGCTCTGGCCAAATCTGGGGGGTCCTTTGGGAAATTCCTATTGGAATTTGGCTGCGGTAAAGACCAGAGTCCATTCCACACCTGAGCAAGTTCTCCAGGCATCATCCATGGACCCACTGTCTTCTCTGGGACCCCTTGCCCCACAGCATGGTGCGAGCTGCACCTCACCCCCATGCCCGCGGTACCCTGGCCGCAGCTCCCTTTCTGAAAGACCATCGCCTTGGTAGTTTGGGATTTATCCCACTTGTGATTTCTGTGAACACTTGAAGACAGGGCTGTGCTGGCCCGGAGTCTGTGTGCACCAGATGTGAACGGAACTAGCTTTCTGCAGCCAGGCCGACTCCATGCGCCCCACGAGCAGGCGATGAGGGACTGCAGTGCATGCACAGATAAAACAATTCTATCCTCCATCCCCTGCCAGCATCCCACTGAGATCCGGATCCTTTCTATTCCCCCATGACACTGGGAGCTTCAGGAGGACGGGGGCTGGTTTTAAATGACTTGTACCCCAGGGCTGGGACTTAGTAGGAACTCCGTACTTGTGTTTTATGAAGCCCAGTAGGAAAACTGCAGCTTTCAAGTACAACATACCTGGATTGAAATCCAAGTACCCCCATTAATCAGCCGTGCAACTTGGAAGACTCTGCCTTAATTATCCCTCCTGTAAAATGGGTTTGATGGTTTCATGTATAGAAATATAATGCACACACAGCACACCTAACAAATGTTCATGGTGGATGCTGTTTCTCTTTGTAATCCCCTTCCTTCCTGCCCTCTCTGTCATGGCCTGTGCTCCATAAACACCCTCCAGGGCCATTCAGGAGCTATTTCCCTGATATATATATTCCTATATATTTTAGGCATCTTTATGCTATCCAGCCACAGGTATTTATGGCTTAAATGATGCTTCTTAAAGGCATTGTGGCCTCTCAGCCTCAGACCAACAGTGGCCCAGTGGATCAGTCAGTCAGAACACAAGCGCTGGGAGGCTGACCAAGCCCGTCTTGTTCATCATTACATAACAAAGTAGTTGCACGTTACAAGCCATCACATATTACATTGGCTCCATTGGGGATTGGGGTCAGTACGGTGCTGGGCACAAAACACCCAGAGATGGAGAGAACACAGTCCCCACCACCCCAGTGCACGGCCCAGACCAAGTGGCATGGAGACCTGCAGGGACCACGCTTGGAACCTCCAGAAACAGCTGCTTCCGGTGGTTTGGGCTTTGAAGGAGGCAGGTGGGCAGGTGGAAGTGTCTGTAGACAGAGGAAGGAAGGGCATTCTAGACAGAGGAAGCAGCATGAGCTATACCATGAAGATGCGAAAGGGACACGGCCATTTTGGGGACCGGCTCGCTAACTGGTGGGCAAAAGGACAGACAAAGGCCACATCACAGGGCTTTTTCTTTTTGGCCAAGACTAAGATTTCGGTTCATTCCATTGCTAAGGCTGTGGAGGAGTTACTGAACAAACTGAGGCAGCGGAGCCCCGTGACTAGCCTGAACTTTGCACTCTGGGGGACACACGGAGGATGGCGAGGAAACAGAGAAACCAGCCTGGAGACAGACTCCCAGGGACTGGGACTCTGCATGCTAGATATGTGAGGGGAAACGCTGGGGGGACAAAGGGGAACAGTGGGAATCCAGAAGCTCCCGAGTCAGGCCTCTGCTCCGTGTGCTGGTTTCTACAGGATCACGCTGCATGACCTTGGGACAGTCACTTCACTTCTCTGGACCTCGGTGTCCTCGCCTGAGGGCCGGCTCATCTCTACTGCCTCCGCCAGGCTGAAATCATGTGCACGGAGAGCCTTGATCTAAGACGCCCCCCCTGCCCCCCCGAACTGCAGGACTAGGAAACAAATAGATATCTACTTCCAAACCAGTCAAGTCTCTCTTCATACTTTTATTCAGGAGTTGTCTTCCCATGAGACACTCCGGCTGTCAGTCTGTAATTAGACTTTCTCCCGCTCATAAAGCCAAGCTGTGCGGAGCGAGAGATGGAGCCGGATTACCCCACTGTAAACAAATGTGGTCAGTCCCCTTCTCGCCAGTCTCGGTTCCAGCTGAGTGGATTTCTGCAGCTCCTGGGTGAATGTTAATGCCTCCTACATACACGGTTGCAAGAAAAGAATTGCGTGTGCCTCCCATTCTCGAGAATGCTTCTCGAGCGTCTCTGTGACGCAGCATGGGGCAGTGGGGGCAGGCGGCAGTGCAAAGAACCTAAAAGAGCCTAAGGAAGGAGATGGGCACCTGGGTTTCAAGGGAAGCTCAGCCGCTAATTTTCCTTGTAACCTTGCAAAAGTCACTTCAGCTCTCTGAGCCTCAGGTACGTCAACTGTAAAATGAGGCTGAGAACACCTGCCTCGCAGGCCTGCTGGAAAAAGTAATTGAGATAATGTACATGAGAGCTTTTGGTAAAGCTCTGCAAGCAAGGGGCCAGTGTCAAGGATGACGGCCTCAGCTTTCCAGCACAAAGGGGCAGGGAGTCGGGGTAGGTATAGAGCATGTGGAAGGGCCAAGTTCCAAATTCTCAGCAGCATCAGCGTCCTAGAGGATGGGAGCGGGAGGACAGACCCGATGCCCCCTGAGCATCTCTGATGAAAATTTCATCTCTGGTGAAAATTGCCCTGAACTCAGATGTAGGTTTTCCCTCTGTGGGAGTAGAAGAAAGAGGGCTAATGTCTATGAGCATTTGTGCTTTTCTCGTAATCTTGACGGTAGCTTTAGATGAGAATTCTTATACCCGTTCCAAAGATGAGGAGGCTAAGACCAGAAAAAGGAAATGGGAGGGAGAGGAGATCTGAGGCCAAGTTGCTCTGATATTTAGTCTGGCTAGGCTCCCTGTTTCTCAAATTGTAAGCAGATTAGAATTCACTTTAAATGGGGGACAGATGCATTATAGGCTATTAAGAATGCAAATGAAATATTTGGGGGAGACTAATATTTTCATAGGGCATCAAGGAGGATGAGTCCATGTCATGAAGCATTAGCACCATGAAGGCAGAGGCTATACTCACTGCAGTATCCCAGGACCAGGAACACTGCCTGGGACAGAGCAGGCGCTCTGTGAATACTTGTCAAATGAACGAACCACCCCTATGAGACGTACTGTCATCCCCTTGGCTTTTCTGGCTGATCACAAACAGTAAGAAAGGAAAAGCAGGTCCTTCATGTAAATTGTCTGAGGAATTCGCACACATTTGTCCCACGGATTGTTTCCATTTCTACTGCTGTGTAACAAACCACCACAAAACTCAGTGGCTAGAAACAACATTGATTTACTATTTCTCAGGATTCTGCAGGAGGTCACTTAGGGATGGGGCTGCATTCAGCCGAGAGCTCAGCCGGGGCTGGAACATGCATGATATGGCCTCTCATCATGTGGTAGTCTAGCTGAGGCTTCTCCCCAGCCTATCTGCTGACTTCCCAGAGAGAACATTTCTACTTCTATCACACTTCTAACGTCCCATTGGCAAAGCAAGTCACGTGGCCAAGGCCAGATCAGTGTGGGGGGAGACCACACAAGGGCATTTATATCAGGAAGTAAGGTTCATAGAGATCAGTGGTCACATGAGCAGCACTTAATAATGACCTTATATATGTAAAGTGGTTAGAAATGTGCCTGGCACTTAGTTTGTACTTCTTACGTATAGTGATAGCTAAACATTATCAATACCTAATTGTAGCATATTACCATAATTAAGTTCCTTACTGTGACTGCTTTTATTTTTTGGAATATGAAATGAGAACCCCACGCTAGGGACACTTTGGCGTATCCTTCACCCTCCGAGCATATTCACCCTCTGTATTTCTGAAGCTACAATTGTGTTTGAGGACCTGAGTCAGCAACAAAACATGATGATGAATCTCTCTTTCTCCTCTTCCCCTATGCCTTTCTTTTCCACGTGGTTTCCCTAAACATTTTTGCTCATTCCTAAGTGGTATTGGAACTTAAAGGAGGATTATTCATCTCTATAAGAGTCCATTCACTCAATAAGCATTTTCCTAAGGCCATCACAGTAATCTCCTTCCCTTTTCCAGGGATACATTTGGAGGTGAGCATGGGACCCAGTTCTGGCAGATGCGATATAGATGAGCTGAAAATCTGTTAGATAACGCCTGAGGAAGACTATCTCCCTTGATCCCAAAAAAAGGGTCCGGCAGAGGAATCCTTGTTTCCCTTCCTACTTTTGGACGTAGTTGTATGAGGGCATGATACTTGGAGATGCCCTTTACACCTGTTGTCATGTCATGACAAGAATATGCTTTGGATAACCCTCTCGTCCCAGAGGAAAAGAGACCCATGGACTGAAAAACTCAGCCAGCCTAGAGACCTTCAACTTGAAAGAGTTGTTCAGTCAGATCCTGACTCATTCTAGCTGTCACAGGGTGAAGCAGAGCTCCTGAGCTGACCTCAGAAAACCGCTGAGTTTGGGGATTGCTGTTACGCAGCATTGTGTGGCAACAACTAACCAATACAGCCTCGTATTCCCCAGTCTGCTGTCAACTGAGCTACAGAATCTAACGTGTCCACCCAGGACCTCCCTAATATGGAAGACAACATTAGAAAAATTTTGAGAGAGATACCCTTGGTATTTGAGAACCGGAGTAGCCCACACAAGCAAGGTTGAGTAGGGGCCATGGAGTAGTGTGGTTGGGACCAGGAAGTTAAAATACTGGATTGAGTCTATCCTAATTGCTGAAAATGACCCAAAAGCTATAGATTTACCGATAAAATATAAGAAACTCTATCTAAACAGCTTAGCTGAAGACAGAGACAGGAAAATAGGTAAAACTATATCTGGTTTATACCCCTAGTTCCGATTGTTCAATAATACTGCTCCCTTTAGTAATTCTATCCCTTAAAAAATCAGTGTCACCTTCAACAGACAATGTCATTCTATGCTCTTTCATCTAAACCATATATAAAATTGTGGATACTGGTCTCAGTATGGCTCCCCTTTTGTTTCTGTTTTATGTCCTTGTTTTGTGTCAGCCTGTCACTCTTATACCTGGCTTTTGCAAGAGGCATCTTTCAAATGATGTTTCAATATATACATAATTTAAATCTTGTCTTATAGAAACTTTCAAGGAATATTAGGAATTTATTCAAGCGTGATCAACACTGTTACTGCTAAAATTAAAATTATTAGTGGCAGCAGTAGCGACTAAGCTCTTTCTACACCTAGCTCTGTGGAGGTGTTCTGTACACAATCTATCCAATCTTCATACCAGTTGATTAGATGGGCATGATTATCCCATGTTCTTGCAGTAACAATAAAGTAACATCTGTTTGGCACTGCCTCTGCATCGGGCACGGAACGGAGTTCTTTGCATGCATTGCCTCAGTGCCTTCCCACACAGCCTTGTCACCTGAAATGGTTATTTTCCCATTTGTTAGAAGAGAAAGTTGGTCCAGTAGGTGAAGGGACTTTCTCACACCAAACAGTCCAGAAGAAATAGTGTCAGGATTTGAACTGGCCTGCCTGATTCTAAACCCCTATTCCTTCCGCTTCATGATCGTCTCCCAGAAACAGAAACCATCATGCTATTCCTGCTACTCTGACTTTTGTCCCTAACTGAGATCGGCTTGCTCATCTACTCCAAAAATCTTCCAGCACCAAAAAGTTGGAATGCAAGATTTGAGTGGTATCCCATGTAGATGAAATCTGGTGGCCCCAGGGCAAAGGCAAGGATAAAAGGAAAGGAAAAGTCCAATAACTTTTAGTTCATGTCCAACAAGCAGCTCCCTCACCTAGCTTCTCCCTCAGAGACCAGACCGCCCCCAGCCTCAAGGCAGAGGGGACCCCACCCTGCTGATGGTGGGCCTTTGGGGAGCAGCCAATGGATGTTAACCAAAGAAACAAACACACACGTTATTCTTTCACTCACAAAACTTTAGAGTTTACAAGTACCTTTCATATATTTTGAGTCTTACATCCA
Source organism: Ailuropoda melanoleuca (assembly GCF_002007445.2). Taxonomy (NCBI): domain Eukaryota; kingdom Metazoa; phylum Chordata; class Mammalia; order Carnivora; family Ursidae; genus Ailuropoda; species Ailuropoda melanoleuca. The sequence continues at coordinate 31,318,664 of NC_048219.1, read as the reverse complement.
CTCTGTGAAATAAATATCATTATGCCCAAAGTATTTGCATATCTCAGATTTCAAATTCAGCTCTCCTTTATTAAAGACCTAGAATATGCCAGAGATCTTTCTGGGCAGTTTCCAGTACAAGACCTCATTTAAATCTCACAAAGTGCCTATGAAGTAGAGATTACTATTCCCATCTTGAAGAAAAGGAAATTAAGGATTTGGGTGACGGTGTGACACATTCACCACTGCCCATACAATCAGTCTGTTTGAGCCCAGATCGTCCCTCATCAAACCTGTGCTCAGTCCACAGCACGAGGACATGGCCTGCAGGCTCTGACCCGGCAGTCCGGCCTCTGCTGAGCACTGCTGTGCTGATATTTGAGTCTGTCTGTCTCACTGTCGTAAGTGGAAGTTCATGACTTGTCTCTGTAGTTGAAAGGATTTCTGATCAAAAGGGAGCTGTGTCTGAGGAACTGTATCCAAGAAACCTCACAACACTTCGGCCAGATTAAATGACAAGGCCCTGAACGTTGAGCCCCAACCTAACACCATCATGGGCTGAGACCTTGGGGGGATATTGGGAGGTGTTGGGTGAAATTACATAATAAACGTAAATAATTTGTTGCCAGTGGGCAGAACTGTGGCATGGCTGTTTTTAAACGTGATCCCAACACGTTGATATTCTTCCCCTAGAAGTGGAAGGAATCTCTGTCCCCTCCCCCCAAATCTGGACTCTGGGACTGCTTGACCAATGGAATATGATAGAAAGGGCTCTGTGTTAGTTTCAGGGCCAGGATTTAATGAATGGACAGTTTTCTTCTCCTTTCTCTTGGGTCACTTGCCCTCCCAACCTAGCTGCCACACTGTAAGGAAACCCAAGCCACACTGTGGGGAGACCCACATGGAGGGGAGCTGACAGGCTGCGTTGCTAGGCATGGAAGTGAGCTGTCTGGAAAGAGTACCCCAGGTGAGCCAGCCCAGGCAGTGTGGCATAGAGTGGGGGTGAGATGTCTCAGCTGAGCCCTGACCAAACTGCAGATTCATAAACAAAATAAATGATTGTTACAGCTTTTACAGCACTGTGTTTTGGGGTGCTTGGATGCACAGCAATGGATAATTGGAAGAGAGATTAACCTGATTGTCCATGGTGCCTCTAGTATATACCAAGGCCATTTCATTGACAATTACTTTGAATTCTTACAGCAGTCCACTTAAACAGACGAAGAAACCAACACTCAGAAGGGATACATGACTCACTTGAGATGCCATGTCTAATAAGTGCATCAGCGTGGATTTGAATTCAATCTGGATAAATTCTCCAGTCCCCTAAACTGTGGGGCAGTGAGGTAGAGACAACCACTGTCCAGCGCCTGACCACCTGTTAACCTTTTTTTATGAAGATCTTGCGAGAATTGTAAGTATAAAACAAGTGTACCAACCCATTCTGTTTTTAAGTTGCATGATGCTTATTTTGGAATAATAAATGCATCCAGGTTTGAATTCTGGGCACAATTCCAAGTAGCGCCCCCTGGGGTAGGGGATCAGCTGAGCAACTTTCTGACTGGCCTTATCAACTTGACTTCCCTGACCCTCCATTCCCTCGTCCATAAGATAAGGACAAAAATGCCATCAGCCTCATAGGGTTGTTGTAAGGATCAAATGAGGAAATATTGGTAAATGACTTAACACAATTCCTGGCCCCAAATAAGTACTCAATACATTCCGTGTTCCTAACATTGAGGACTCAGAGAGAAGGGTTTTCTTCACTCGTTCCTCCTGACCCTAAAGAGAGAGCTCCCTGGGGTCGTGATGAGACAGATGCATCCCACCCCTAAGCCTCATTTATTTTAGCCTCCTCAAAGATTTAGCCCTCGTGCCTCCACTCCTGCAGCCCCTCCAGACAAGAATAAAACTCAAGCCACAGCCAGTAAGCTTTGCTCACAAATTCCTCCTTCACGACTGACTGAGCCCCGATACTGGAAAGAAACATTCTGTTGAATCATGTAAATCCCCACTCATCTCCAAATTGGGTGCTGGAGTGCCTCGGGGAAGTGATTTTACAACCTCACTGACTTCAGCCAAGGTAGACTCCAATTGCTCTTGCGAGATAATTCAGCCCTCGCCTGGCAGCAAGACCACGCAGGGGCTCCCTCCCTTCTCCCCTGGACTGAAGGGTAACGGTCTCTTCCTTAGGGAGGCAGAGGAGAGAGATCTTAAGTCTCCCACCCCCTGAAGCCCTCGCCAGACAGCACAGGTGGAATTCAGAGACTCATCACTCACTCACATTCTCACTTGAACAAAGGATCTGGGGTACGGGCAGGGGAGGGGAGGGCCATCTTGAGAGATGGCATCTGCAATATGAGGTTAAGGTCGCCTGCGCTTTCCCTCACAACCTCCTGAATTTCAGAGGCCGGGTAATGCTGTGATGGAGCTATCCTGACGTCTCCACGCAGGAAAATGCTTTCTAGCCTCCTGTGTCTCTGGGGAGAACTGTTATCTTTTCTTGTATCACTGCTTTTTTAAAAAAAAAATTATTTTCAAATCTAGGACTTGCAATAGATCATTTAACCCACAGCAAACTGAGCTGCACGTAGTACATACCCATGTCTCTCCCAAGATGGCGTAGCTGGGTGATCATAGACAGCAGAATTCCCCAGGCTGGTTTGCAAGACAGCTGTCCTCCCAGTGGCCCAAGTCCCACTACAAATATTAGAAAACAGGTCAGCAGCTCCACCAGTAATCATAATCATCATCATAAAAATTACTATCTGTTTTTGAGAGCTTAGTCTCCGAGGACTTAATAACACACTATATCATGTATTTGTTGCTTTGCTCCAAAAGGTAGATCTTATTGTCTGTATTTCATATATGCAGAAAGAGGTTCAATAACCAAGTAATTTGTCTAAGGCCACACAGCTAATATACGGCCGAGTTAGAATGTTTTTATTGAAGAATAATTGACAATATTGTATTAGTTTTAGGTGTACAACATAGCGATTCAATATTTATATACATTATGTGATGATTACCACACTAAGTCTAGTTACCATCTGTCACCATGCACAGTTGTTGTAATATTATTGACTATATCTTTGATGCTGTACACTATATCCCCATGACTTATTTATTTCATAACTGGAAGTTTGTACCTCTTAATTTCATTCACCTATTTCACCCATCCTCCCATCCTCCTCTCCTCTGGCAATCACCAGTCTGTTCTCTGTATCTATGAGTATGTTTCTGAGGTCTTTGTTTTGTTTTATTTTGTTTTTTAGATATCACATATAAGTGAAATCATGATTTTTGTCTCTCTCTGATTTATCTCACTTAGCAGAATACCCTCTGGGTCTATCTATATTGTTAGAAATGGCGAGATTTCATTCTTTTTTATGGCTGGGTAATGTTCCGTCATGTATATATACCACATCTTCTTTATCCATTCATCTTTCAGCAAACACTTGCCTTGCTTCCATATCTCGGCTATTGTAAATGCTACAGTGAACAGACGGGTGCATACGGCTCTTTGAGTTCATGTTTTTGTGTTCTTTGGGAAAAAAACCTTGAAGTAGAATTGCTGGCTCATATGGTAATTCTACTTTTTTTATTTTTTGAAGAACTGCCGTATTGGTTTCCGCAGGGACTGCACAGTGTACGAGGGCTCCTCTTTCTCCACATCCTCTCCAACACTCGTTACTTCTTGCGTTTTTGAACAAGCACGAGGTGGTATCTCATTGAGGTTTTGATTTGCATTTCCCTGTGACGTTGAGCATCTTTTCATGTGTCTGCTGGCCATCTGGATGTCTTCTCTGGCAATGACATAGTCAGAATTCCAGTTCCACCATCACTGACCATTGCTAAACTGTCTGGGGAAATTCTCTGAGGGCTGTCCACACTCCAGAAGAACATGCTATCCAAACCAGTTGAGCCTTCCACAGCATACTCCGCTGAAAGATCTCCATCCGTGGCTCACTTTCCCCGTGTCCTGAGTCAGTTCAGAGCAGGCTCTGTCCTCACCAGCAGATGGTATCCACCATTTGTCTTGCAGCCTCCAGCTCACTTTCTGGTGTGCTTTGGGACCAACGACCTCACCAAACTCAAATGCCTACTATTTTGGCCCAACCCACAGACCCTCTGCTTTCTGGGTCCTGCTCTCAAGGCTATGGTAGATCAGAATAATTCCTGACAGAGAGGATTGACCCACTATAGAGACTCCCAGGAGCCTCAACGGACCAGAATTTATGACATTCACAAATCACTCACAATGTCTTTATGAAGAGCATACAAGATTTCCAGTGTCTTCCTTGTCCCTCTCCTAAAGGCAGTTGCCCTGACCGCACACACCATGGCCCCTGGGCTGCCATGTTCAGCATGTGACTCCTTGGTAGCTCCCAGCTATGCTCGGTGTGGACACCTGTCCCAGGGCCAGCTATAATGTGGCCAAACATAAAAAGCTCTGTGCAGAGAGAAGTGAGCTGGCCAGTCAGACTTCTATGCAGGGAACCTGATTTGAAAGACGTAAGGAAAATCCAGTTATTCGTAGCAGAAACCAAAGCTGGTCGAGAAGCCTGGAGAAAGGCTTTCAGGTAGAATAGAAACCCTGAATAAATTAATATGATGTGCAGATAAAAATTATGACTATGAAAACCCAAGCAAGCAGAGGCTCTGGGGAAGACCAAGGACATGTGAGGAAACCAGTTGCTGGTGGGAAAGAGAAGCAGAGAGAAGGCAGTACTTGCATAGGGCTGAGCTGTGCCAATGGCAACACTGGGAGGGAGATCCAGCGAGCCTTTCTGCCCTGGATCCAGGTGCCACACCCGGGCAGCCTGGCCACACTCTGGTCCTGGTCTTGGACTCCCAGGATAGCTCCTTCTCACTCATTGCCAAGGGCATCCTTACAATGACACCTGGCCCTCCTCCTTCCTTCCAGTGCTGTCTACAGAAGTCTTTTCATTACAACGAAGAGAGTTACTAAGACTCCCATCTCCACACACTTGTATTGTGTGGGGGAATGGGCTTCACTGTATTTTATAGACTCTGGCCTTCATGGATGCTACACTGTATCCACAGGCATTTGGGAAAAGGGGGCTACAGGTGTGGCCTGCCAATAATCAAGTGGAGAGGTGATGATGTCGTGCAGTTTTCTTCGTTTTATCTTGGGTGCCCATGTATGCGTTTGTTCCCCTTTTTCAAATTCTACTTTTACTTTTGGTGCTTTCACATTTGATATATCCTGATAAGCTCCTTTCTAAAGCAAGATAAGTCAGGGTCCTGGTGGAAAACAGAATTCCCCTCGGGTGGTTCAAAAGGAGAGAGCAGAACTCGATCCTCTCATGGAGGTATGGATGAGGTGGAAGAAACCGCCAAGGGATGGCAGGTGCCCAGAGATCAGCAAGAGCAGGACGCCATTATCGTCCAGATGGCTGGAGGGACAAGAGAGGAAAGACAGAGACCAGAGCCCAGTGGGGACCGGGCCACGAGGGTGGTGGGAGCCAAGCGATGGAAAGGTGCGGGTACTGTCAGAGACATCACTCCCCAGCAGGGCGAGGGTCGGGGAGAAATGGCCTGACTTCATTTTCATCTCGTCTTGGGACTTTCACTGGTGCTTTGCAAGCTGAGCCGGTGGCCAGGAAGTCCAGGTGGTGCAGCCCGCATGGGTGGACAGTGGTTAGCGTAGCTGCCTTCCAGGGGGCGGAGTCTGTGTGGGCCAGCTTCCCCGGGGGCGGAGAAAGACTGAGAGAGGCGGGGCAGAGTGTGCGGGGGCGGGAGATGAGCATGAGGTCCCAAGCTCGAGCCTGGCTCCAGGCAGGGCTCAGGTCAGCAGTGGCAGTGCACAGAGGAGAGTGTCCAAGACCGATTTCATAGACGGAGAGCTGATGCTGAGCTCCCCATGTGGCTCAGTGGCAGTCCTTGTGGCACAGGGGGCTTTCCTTCTAGGACCGTCGGTATTGTCTCTGTTGCGAAGTGCTGACTCGACCCCCAGCGTTCTGGCACTCCAAGATGCCTACAGTTCACCCTCTGTCCAAGCCCTGGCACTTCGGCGTCCCCAGATACTCGCTGAGCCTCTCAACTTGATCAGCTCCTGTCGTTCCGCTTCCCACACCATCAGGGGAAGGGTGTCAAAGTGGTCACTGCAGCTGGTGGAGAGCTGAGGGTTTGTGAGTTCTCCTTCCCACTCTCCGCTGCTTTGTTCCCCATCCTTATGAAACACTTCTCCGCACAGTGAAGTGCCCGGTTCTCTGGAGAACAACCCCCCTCCAAACAGCCCACCTGTTTCTGCGTTAAGGGGTTCAGTGAGACCACTCCCCCACGCAGGTGGCCCCATCGTCCCCCACTCCTCCTTCCTGCCGTGGCTGCGGCAGAGTAAATCCTCAGGAATCCAGTCCCATGGATTCAGAATTTCTGAAAATGTAGACCCAGACTCAGTTTGAATTTATTTGTTGCCGTCTTTAGGAAAAGGAGAACGGATCAAAGAATAAAGCTAATACTTATTGACCGGCCATGATAGGCTAGGCGCTCATGTATACCACTTTGTTTCATCTTTATGTTCGCTCTGTGAGATGAATATTGTAGAAACTGAATAGCAGAGAGGTTAATTTGCCCAAACCCTCATATTTAATGCTTCACAGAGGCAAGAGTCAGGCTCTGACTCTCTGGGGCCAAGCCCCGCTCTCAGCCCGTTATACCATACTGCTGCTTGGCAGGAAAAGGTGCTGCTCGCTGGACTGGACGGGGAGCGCCCAAGGGCTCTTTCTCACACAGGAGCCTGGTTTATGAAAGCCAAGATCTTCTGAGCTCCATTATATTGTATATCTACGGAGCTGAAAATAATAGAACTGTACTTCCTAAAATAACTTTATAATGTTCATTATTCAGTTGTTTGGACAAGATTATTCTGACTTACCTCCCTTGTGCTGGGGAAAGAATAAGGATTCACATTTACTGTGGTGGCAAACACACGCACACACCCTTCCCCAGCCATGTCCCCCAAGCCCATCAAATTCCACTGCCTCCAGGCAAATATCTCATGCCAACCAGGGCCAGAATTCACATTCTCTAATTTGAGTTTTAAAGACAGAGATTTTCACAGGATTACAAATTTTTTTTTTTTTTTTTGGTTGTGGTTGCTTTCAATTTCCATTGTCTGAATCATAGCCATGGAATAAACTGAATCTTTTTCTAACATAGAATATATTACTCCTGAAATAGTAGGAAATGTTGATAATTGCCTTTTATTGGACTCACAAATAATTTATAAGTTGGTCCAGTTTGAAAAAAAATATATATATCATGGTCTTTTATTTCTTTGGCTTCTTCCTTGAGGCTAGAAGCAACCTCTAAAAATAGCTGCTTGTGCGGGGATGGGCCTAGCGCTCCCCCTGGTGGTCATTGTTCAGGATTGCGGGTTTAGCTAGCGGACCTGAAACTGCAGACCTCGCATTTGAATAATTCTTTCTCCCCTAAGTACACAGAGAAATTTGATTTATTCTTCACAGTCATGTCTGCATTACAGAGCACTTCTCCTTATAAAGTCCATCTGCTTTGAGGATAAGTAAATGATCAATCCCTCATATACATTATCGTGCAGTGAACATTTCTGTGAGTTAGTAACAGCTTCTGGGTTCTACCAAATGTCAGGGAGGCTGGGGGTTTCTTCTTTCCTTAAGAAGACACTGAGAAAAAAATACAAATTGATCTTTACATAAGCAAGGTATCTACTTACTAAGGGTATTAAAGAAACATGAATGTGTTTAGAGAGGGGGTAGAGGGGGACAAGGGGGAGCAGAAGAAAGAGAAGCCCATGGAAATGCCATGCTTAGCTTAGAATCCTGGCTCCACTTACAAGCTGTGGTAGGCAGCATCCCAAGATGGCCCTCCACAAGGGTACAGACACTCTCCATCTTCCCCTGGCCACAAAGAAAGGCTATTTCCCAGCCCCGCTTGCAGCTAGGAGCCATGTGACTGCGTTCTGTGGGAAGGGATGGGCCGTGCCCCTAAAGCAACCCTAGGCATTTTTCACACACTCCACGTCTCTGTATCCACACCATTGGAAGCAAAGTAATCCAAGATGTCAGAGTCACACCACAGAAGCCAGCCAAATCCATGGCTCATCACTTAAAGGACACTTGCCCAGGAGAGTCACCTGCTTCTCTTCAAACTGTGATATGAGCAAGAAATAAACTTGTATCTGCTAAGCCACTGAGATGTGAGGGCCATTTGTTATAGCAACCAGTGTCAATTACCCTGACTATTAAAGCAAGTCTTAGCCACAGTTTTCCTCACAGTTTCCTCAACAGGGACATGTAGAAGATTCGGGGAAACAACGCATGTGAAAACATTTGGCAGACTTGGGGTCAGTAAATGCTGGTTAAAAGCAATTGTGTCTCACATAAGCAACATTCATTCTGAAACAATATTTTTTGTTGGTATCCCACAGGCTCCTGGTGCAAGAGAAAGAAGACCCAATTCCAACTGGCAAGCCAAATGATCTCGAGATTTCACTGGCTCCCGGAGCTGGAAACTTCAAGTGTAGATTAAGCCATAGGGCTAGTTGAGTCCAACCAGCAGCGGGAGGACCTGGGTCCTTTCTATGGCTCTACTCTTTCTTCTGCCTGGTAAGCTTCAATCTAAACCTGACTCTTCTAATGGTCAGTAGCCCCTACTACGCCTACTACCCATTCCTAGTTTGCTTTGCTACCCATCCCACTACTCTAAGGAAGAATCTTCGGATTCCTCTGATTGCACTGGCTTGGATCACATGCTTAACCCTGGAATCAATCATTTTGTTGAGGTGGAAAATGTGCTGATGACCTGCTTATCAGTACCCATACCGAGAGCCAGGGCTGGGATCGGCTTTCCTTGAATCACATAATCTGGTGGCGAAAAGATTGAGAGCACACGCTTTTTAAAAGCATATTTTTAAGCAGCAGAAAGAAGGAGCAGAGGGAAATGAATGCTAGGTAGGCTACCAAACCTGTGTGCTACAATGGTTATGTTTATTTCTCTTGAAGCAAAAAACAAGTTGTATTGGTGGATGATAAATGTTATTTTGTGATCACTTTGAGTGAGCCAACCTTTCAGAAATCTGTACGTTAACTGGACATTATGGTTTTCTTTTTTCTTTTTTTTTAAATTATATTATGTTAGTCACCATACAGTACATCCCTGGTTTTTTATGTAAAGTTCAATGGTTCATTAGTTGCGTATAACACCCAGTGCACCATGCAATACGTGCCCTCCTTACTA
>NC_048219.1:31308740-31309342 GCF_002007445.2 Ailuropoda melanoleuca | reverse complement strand
CCTTCACAGGAAGCCCTCCATTCCAATATGAAAGACTCTCATCTTGCAGCCTGAACAAGGGCCAAATGGCCTGTCCAACGCTGCAGTCAGAGCTGACCGAGCTCTATCACACTGGGGCCATGCCGTGGGGCCTGGCTGCATCCTGCCTCCCTGCGAGCTACTGCCCAGCTCGTGGCAGTGTACACCCTTAACTGCTGGCTGTCCTGTCGTGGAGCTAGGGAGCGCAGAAGATAGACACTGAAAGCAGAAAAGGACGCACACCACCAATGGCTGCTTTCAGGATGACGATGGGTCCAAGGCAGCAACTCCTGCAAACAGAGACCATGTTTTTTAAAATGTTTACCTCCCTGCAGGGCCCACTTGGACTTTTATTGTTGAAGGCAAGTCTTTGCACAAGCTGTTCTCTCCCTCTGGACTACCCCATCCCTGAGGACTTTAAGACTGTATCAAGCCTTGTTCCCATGCACGGTGAAGCCTCTCTTCACCATCTGGGCAGACAGACTCCTCCTCCTCTTTGGACAGGAAGGAGGGGACAGAGCCAGGCTTTACCGAGTGCCGCTTAGGTGTCGATGACTCTGTGTGGTTCTTCATATACCAGCTAC
>NC_048219.1:31269914-31304632 GCF_002007445.2 Ailuropoda melanoleuca | reverse complement strand
AACTTGACCACTCTCTCACACCATACACAAAGACAAACTCCAAATGGATGAAAGACGTTGATGTGAGACAGGAATCCATCAAAATCCTAGAGGAGAACATAGGCAGCAACCTCTACGACATCGGCCAAAGCAACTTTTTTCACGACACATCTCCAAAGGCAAGAGAAACAAAAGAAAAAATGAACTTGTGGGACTTCATCAAGATAAAAAGCTTCTGCACAGCCAAGAAAACAGTCAAAAAAACTAAGAGGCAGCCCACGGAATGGGAGAAGATATTTGCAAATGATATTAACAGATTACACCTCAATTTTAACCAAAAAAGTGCAGCGACTTGATCGACCCATACTACGTATCCGATTCGATTCCCAATCCCTTCTCAGATCTTCAACAAAATGAATCTATCTTCCAAAGCAAAGATTTGTCTTTTCAAATAACATAGCTTGGGAGCAGAAGACAATTGTCACTGGAGAATTGTGGAAATATTCTGAATAAGCAGTAAAGAACGAAGACTGAGGCGAGCATGTGAGATTTACATGTGAGATTTCTGCTCATGCCATCACGTCCCCTGACCTCCCTGCTTTCGTGTCAGACTCTCATGCCTCACTCAAGACCCCAGCTCATCTGTCATCTCCAAAATTGCTCCTAATCCTTCGCTGCACCAAAAAAAAAAAAAAAAAGGACTTTGTTGCTCTTTCTTTTTTGGTCTTGTTGCTTTAAAAAAAAGTCTATTATAGCTCTTACTTTTTCTCTTGTACTATTTTCATTTATTGCCTATGCTTGGCCTAGGACAGATGGCCCTCAGATCCATTGTTCACCCCAGCCCGTCTCTTCAATGTGTGGTAGAGCATCTGACCCCTGCAGGCTGTGTGGCTCAGGCTCCTGTGTCAGTTGGCTGTGCCTGGATTTGGCCAGTGGGAGGCACTGACAGGAGACTGAAGGATGGAGCAAGGGAGACGTCCCTTCCCTAGAAGCCTCAGAAGCTGTATGTGCTCATGCCCCCTTCTCTCCTCTAGTGGTTCTCATCTCCTCTGGGTGATCCCAACTTCTGGGCTCTGGTGACACCACCTCTGCCTTGTCCTTCCAACCTAGTGGCTTCCAATGGTTGCTAAGCTCTAGTTTTCCTCATAGTTGCCATTTTGGTCCCTTACTCTTCCATCACTGGTATAACCAAGTCTCTGCACCAAATCCCCTCTGTTTCAAATGTTTAGAGTGATTTCTGTTGTCCTGACTGGACCCTGAGTGACACATCAGCTCTTCTCGCCATGTGGCAGTTGAGAATGGTTGATTTCATGAATGACTCAGTGAATGGATAGACAACCATGTTTACATGTCATACCTAGTTTTTATATGCCCGCTTTCTAAGAGATTTTCATGGCTCTTCCTGCCAATCTCTTTTTCCTCCCATGGCCAAAACTATCTTTTTTCAAGCCCTATCCACTTTTCCTTGCTGGATTTCCCAACCTCAAAGCCCTTGTCCAAGTTTACCCATACTCGGGTCCTGCATGGCATCTGCATTGCTGACAGATGGTGCAGACATTGGGTCCAGAGTGAGATCACCAACATTACAACAGTTGCAGAAACCAAAACCCAATATTATTGGCTGCGACCCATAGGACAATGGTGAAGGATTCATTATCTTTCCACTCTTCAGGTCTGATACATGACTGAAGCCAGAGCCAGGCCAATTCACAGTTATTCCCGGAGCCCAGTGCAATTTGCAGATAAAAGGAAGATGCGCATTTGTGGCCAAAATGGAAGATATGGGTATTGGACGGGCTGCTAAAATGCTCCCCTATGCATGAGGCCAGCCCGTGGCCGGATGGTCTCCTCAGTGCTGCCCAGAGCATTACTTTATTTCCACAATCTGGAAGCCAAGTGAATGCAAAATAGCATTTGGAAGGGATCTGGGAATGGCTGGAGGTTAAAGTTTCTGCTACAGTGAGGAGGATGCTACAGCCCATCTTTCTGCCCCCTCCTGCTCCACACATTTCTCAGCTCACCTTGACCCCTCATAGGCATGGCCATAAATGAGGTTGAGCAGCTATCGAGAAGACTCTTAGCACAAATGTGGGAAAAGGAAAATAACGCCACTTCTTGAAATCTCACCTGAGAGGTAACACATTTATTGTGCTTTGCACTGAGTTGGATACAGAGGATGAGAATAAGTAAGAACCAACTCCTGTCCTGCTGTCTACTGGGGAGAGACAGACAGACAGAGGGACAAGGGCAGGTTGATGGGCTGAGCCAAAGCCCAGATGCTCTGCATGGGGCCCACATAAGAATTGTGCTCTGGGTGAGTCAAGCCAGAGCTATTCCCAGCTCACACACTTGTCAGCCTGGTGACCTTGGTCTGTGTGACTTTAACGTCTCTGAGTCTCTGCTTTCTTGTCTATAAAGGAGGATTTGTGAAGCAGGTGTCTGCCTCATAGATTTAATACTTTGTGAGTATAAAATGAGTTTATGCACAAAAAGTTCTTCATACCTTGCCTGATGCAATGTGAACCCAAGGACACTGATGTCCTCACGATAGGCACCCTCATTGATGGCAGGAGTGAGTCTCCGCCAATCACTTCATGGGCTCTGGACATTGCAAGGAGGAACCAGGGCTGGAAAGGAGGACCGTGGTGACACCAAATGGTGACTCCAGCTGACAGCCTGCTTGGCGGGCACCCAGGGAGCCCCTTTTGAAGATCCTTAGAACTTCTAGGAGGGTGAGGAATTAATAGAGGATTCAGAGATATTATCACATGGACATAAACCGGACCAGTTGTGTGGTCACGGTTGGATTACGAGATCAATGATGCAGGAATTATGAGAACAGAGGATTGAGTAAATCACCTGGCCTGCAATCGTCAGGAAAGCCTTAGTGCCAGCGATCACCTGCACTAGTCCTGGAAGGTGAAGGGGAATGCATGGGTGGATGGCAGGCATGCCAGGCCACAGCATTCCAGGTAGAGGAAATGGAGAGGCAAGTATCCAGAGGCAAGAAAAAGCAGCGTGAGCCCAGGAACGAAGAAATTCAGTATGGCAGCTGTGTAGGGAGTCAAGTGACAGGAGCTAAGGCTGGAGAAGTTCCACGAGGCTAACTAATTCTGAAGAGCCTTGTGTGTCCTGGGACAAGTCTGGGCTCTTCCCTGTGTCATGAGAGAGAGGAGATTTTTTGTGGTAGAGAATGTGGTCAGCTTTGTCTTAGGAAAGATCATTCAGGTAACACTAAGAAGGTTGATTTGGTGCGAGGTGGGAGATCAGAGGCAGGGGCTCCACAACCCTAAATCGACACCCCCCTCAGGCAACAGAGAAACAAAGTGATTGAACAGAGGTTTCTGAATAGTCATTTCCTGAGGCGAAAGGAGACTAGAATTCCCTTGAAGGCAAGGACTGTACTTCTCCTGTGCCACAGAATATATCAAGCGTCTAACAAGAATGGGCACGGAGTAAGTATTTCCTTTTTTTTAAATATTTTTTTATTATATCATGTTAGTCACCATACAGTACATCCCCGGCTTCCGATGTAAAGCTTGATGATTCATCAGTTGTGTACAACACCCAGTGCACCATGCAACGTGCCCTCCTTACCACCCATCACCAGCCTATCCCATTCCCCCACCCCCCTCCCCTCTGAGGCTCTCAGTTGGTTTCTCAGAGTCCATAGGCTCTCATGCTTCATTTCCCCTTCTGATTACCCCCCCTTTCTTTATCCCTTTCTTCCCCTACCGATCTGTATTTCCTGAAGATCACTGGATGAAGCACAACCAACGGCATTGGGCAAGTGAAGGATTGAGGGGAGTCGGGAATGTCCAAGGTTTCTGTTTGGGAAAATGGATGAGCTTGGTTTAGGAGATCACGTCATTGGCTCAGTTACGACTTTGCTTGGGTTTGAAGTGTCTGTGGAACCCCCACGTGAGCAGTCCGGCAGGTAGTTACATGGACACACACCGTGCATCCTCACCACGTAGCACAACCCCTAGCTCAGGGCGCCTGGGTGGCTCAGTCGTTGAGCGTCTGCCTTTGGCTCAGGGCGTGATCCCAGCGTTCTGGGATCGAGTCCCACATCAGGCTCCTCCACTGGGAGGCTGCTTCTCCCTCTCCCACTCCCCCTGCTTGTGTTCCCTCTCTCGCTGGCTGTCTCTCTCTCTCTGTCAAATAAATAAATAGAATCTTAAAAAAAAAAAGCAACAACAACAACAAAAAAACAACGCCTAGCTCAACACACTGAGTAGGTACTCAATAAATATTCATTGGCTAAATGAATGAGTGAATGGGTCTGGAGTTCAGGATGAACACCTTCTACACAGCGGGGCCCCTTGTTCTTTTACTCCCTGTCACGTTCCTTCGTAGTACTCACAGGTATGACTCACAGGTATGACTCACAGATATAATGACTTACTTGTTCAGTGCCTGACTCCCTAACTAGAGTACAGTTAGCGATGCCTTGGCCTAACCTAGCCCACGGTAGAGATTAGGTGAATATTTGTTGAGTTAATAAAGGGCTAGGGATGTGGACATGGCCATGGACAGGTTGTAGGTAGAAGCCGAGAGAAACTATGGGTCACGACAAGCTGGTGACTAGATTGGGCATGGAGCATCCACGTTCCAAGTGACTTGTTCGTAACACTAGTCTTCAGATTTCACTTCCCTCGTCCTCCTTCTCCACGTGCCGCATCCCCAGAGTCCAGCCTTGATGCAATTCTCTCGAGTCCCTCTCTGAGCTGCTGTTCTCTCATCTGTGAAATGGGGATTTATTGTGTACCCTGCCCGCTTTACTAGGTGGCCGGGAGCATTAATGAGCTCTTTGCATTCAACAAATGTTTATGTAGGTGGTTCAATGCCGCAGTGGTAAGTACGTTTGGGTGAAGACACTGACCTCCACACTCAGTTCCACGTGGCTTGGAGCAGCATCCCCTGCTCTGGGAGGCAGTGGGAAAGAAGATCTCTTTGTCACACCACCTGCCTTCACAGGAAGCCCTCCATTCCAATATGAAAGACTCTCATCTTGCAGCCTGAACAAGGGCCAAATGGCCTGTCCAACGCTGCAGTCAGAGCTGACCGAGCTCTATCACACTGGGGCCATGCCGTGGGGCCTGGCTGCATCCTGCCTCCCTGCGAGCTACTGCCCAGCTCGTGGCAGTGTACACCCTTAACTGCTGGCTGTCCTGTCGTGGAGCTAGGGAGCGCAGAAGATAGACACTGAAAGCAGAAAAGGACGCACACCACCAATGGCTGCTTTCAGGATGACGATGGGTCCAAGGCAGCAACTCCTGCAAACAGAGACCATGTTTTTTAAAATGTTTACCTCCCTGCAGGGCCCACTTGGACTTTTATTGTTGAAGGCAAGTCTTTGCACAAGCTGTTCTCTCCCTCTGGACTACCCCATCCCTGAGGACTTTAAGACTGTATCAAGCCTTGTTCCCATGCACGGTGAAGCCTCTCTTCACCATCTGGGCAGACAGACTCCTCCTCCTCTTTGGACAGGAAGGAGGGGACAGAGCCAGGCTTTACCGAGTGCCGCTTAGGTGTCGATGACTCTGTGTGGTTCTTCATATACCAGCTACTGTTTCATACACAGACCACCGGCAAGGTGGACTTTGTTAGCCCCATTTTACAGATCGGAAAGCTGAGGGTTAAGGCACAAGTCACTTGGTCAAAGACACAGCTAGTGAATCATGGAGCCAGGATTGGTCAAAAATCATATATACACAGTGTTTACACAGCTCTTTCTCCATATTTCTAATCGGGTGCTAATTGTGTGTTTTAGTGAGTATCTCCAGGGCAAAGCTCCTCTTCTGAGACTGTTGCCGAAGGAGAAGAGAAGTCAGCAACTGAGCAGCCCTTGGGGGAACATCCGTTCCTTCTTCCACGGCCCATGGACCAGAACCTGGTCACATGGCTAAATCTAATCCCAAGGGAGGCTGGAAAATACAGTCTTACCATATACCCAAGAACTGGGACTGGTGAGCACAAAGCATTTTCCTCGCCCGTCTTACCTCTCTTAGTAAAATTGCCTCTAGCAGCCCAGCAGGTGGGAGAGGGACTGTACCTCAGCCCCCCCGAGGCTCCCGTCAGCTCCCTCCATCTCCTCAGCGCAGCAGAGCCGCTCGGGAACCAGTGCTGCGGCCAGGCTGACCTCAGAGGACCCTGCTCTCCCTGCCCCGTTACTTAACAGTCCATCCCAAATATGGACCAAGCTACTTCCTTTTTCACTCTGCCAGAGCTGAGAGTAAATGTCTGACTATGCTAGATTTTACCAAAGATCGGGAGAATGATACATGAGGAATAAACAGAGGAGAGAGTAAGCTGTAGTTGCTAATTTGCTTATTTTTTAAAGATTTTATTTATTTGGGAGAGAGGAGAGCACAAGCAGGGGGGAGGAGTAGAGGGAAAAGGAGAAGCAGACTCCCCGCTGAGCAGGTAGCCAGACCTGGGGCTCGATCCTAGGACCCCGGGATCATGACCTGAGCCGAAGGCAGATGCTTAACCGACTGAGCCACCCAGGTGCCCCCACTAATTTGCCTAATTTTTTTAAATAGAGTTTATGTATCTTCAGCTGGAGTCTTCCCTAAGACCACCTGCCCGCACACTCCTGTCCTGCAGCCACAGGTCAGAGGCCTCTGGCCCCTACTACCCAGGAACACCCGCACGCGTGTCTCAAGTCCACAAAGCATAGGCATGATGTTTACAAGGGAGCAGTTAGAGAGAGAAGGGAATGCGTACGTGGGTGCCGGAGAAAAGCTATATCTCCCTTACTCCTTGCCAGGAAAGCAGTTCTAACTCCTCTACTTAAATAGAGCTTTCAGGCAAGTATGAAATCAGCACCCCAAATTATGATTCACAAGTCACATGCCAATTGGCCTGGAGATTTCTTGGGGAGACCTACGTCTCCTCTCTCCTAGTCCTCTGAGCCTCCAAGCCCCTGCAGTCGTGTAGCATTTCTATGCCTTTGAGTCCGGACCCAGGAAAACAAGACCCAAAAAGAGAGAGAGTTGCCTGCTTGAATTTCCCATCTGAGGACCCACTTTTCTGACTGATGAGACATGAAAGTGGTTGATATTGGGGATGACTCCATACTTCCAGGCAAGCCCTGTCTCCTTCCCACAGGGGGATGGTCTTCCTTCCATCTCAGCAAAATAAGCATATCAGAAAGCTTCTTAATAATTCATCAGAGTGATGCATACATAATGTAATGGTGTTAGTGGGAGAAGCCGGTTTCCTTACAAGAATCTGAAGCACTGCTGCACCCCCAGCTTCAAACACAGGACCTGACGCAGAGCAGGTGCTCCCATCCTTGGTTAAAGGGCTAGTAAAAGGAAAGCAGCTTGCCTTGGTCATGTTTGCTTAGCATCCTTTAAGAAAGCTCTCGCTATATCACAGTATACTGTTAAGACAATTACTTAGATGCACACAAACTGAGATGTGAACTTCCTTCAAGGTGAAAGAGAAACCAGCTGGATTACTGTTTTCACAAGCTGGTAAAAAAAAAAAAAAGCAAATAGACCCTTTCTTGAGCCCGCATACCTCCCAAGATAATTTTAGGCATTTTATCCTTAAATAATTTGCCTTCCAATAATTGCATGCCTTGCAGTAATCATCCCTTATTTCTGTGCTGGTTTTCCACCCCTTCCTAGCCTTCCTATCCACCCTGCCCTACGCGTGGCTATCTTCTTCACTTTCAACCATCCTCTTGTACTTGGCTCTGTGTTGCCCACTCCCTCAAGTCCTGCCAGGGGCAGCACGGAATGGAGGAAGGAGCGATAGGTGAGCGCAGATCCAAGCAGAGCATCAGACCTGTACTCCTCATGGCCAGGGCATCTGCCTTGGCCGTCCTGAGCTCCCTCGTCTCCGCTCATCAGCCAGGGCTGACATCGGTCATCTTACCACATGGTCATGAGGAGTGTAGGAAAATACGTGCAGACCGTGTACCTTGTCACACAACAGACTCTCCATAAATTTAAGTTCCTTTTCTCCTTCTCCTTTTGAAAATAGGTGGGAGATAAATTGTACATAAATAAATTACACGTTACAGTGGAAATCCTCAGAAATGATTAATGTAACCAATAATAATTTTAATATTAATAATAGGTTACTTCGGCAGCACCATCCTAATTCTGACCATCGATCTACGTGCTCCGGCTCTGTCACCATAACAACATATAGTGTTCGAAGTTTACTGAGAAAGAGCTGAGTGCACATAATTCCCCATTTCCAGATATCTTTTAAATCCTCCTTTTTTACATCAGAGAATTCTGCTACAAACCATTGCTCGTGGGGCAAAGCATAAGCAATGTGTTTGCCAAGAAATGAAAGACAGACATGAACGGGAATACTGCAAAGCTACAAGCAGTCCCCGAGACTGATCATAAGGTTGGGTAGCATGAAGAATGTGCGGGAAATACTAATTTCAATTGCTCAGCAGACTAAAAAAAAATGGACTTCATTGGAGAGTATGGCACATCATCCCCCTAATCCCAGGAGAAGCAAACTGAAGCCAGGCCCTTGAAAGACAGAAATGTCTAGAAATATCTCCTAAGTATCAGCCCAAGGATCTGCGAGGCTTTCTGCCGACTTCTTTCAAACTTGAGTTTGGAAAAAATGGCTGCGAAGAAACCTTCAAGCTTTCAGATTTCTGTGTTTATTATTCTGTATTTCTCTAAAATGTAAATGGAAGCAAGCAGGGGTGGGGGTGGGCTCTGGAGTCAGGCCATCTGGGCTGGAATGTTTGTCCTTCCACTTGCTAACTGCATTTCCCCAAATCGGTGATGAACTCTATGTGCCTCAGTTGCCTCAGCTGGACAGTGGGCGTCACGATAAGGACTACGCGAGGTAGCGTTTGTGAGGGCTGGGGCACTGTCCCCGGTGGGCAGTAGACAGGTCAGTCGGTTTCCTGTCCATGAAGTGGGGGGCACAGGGAGAGTCCGCCTGGTCTGAAGCTAGAGGCAGACCACCGAAACCCTTTGTACCTATAGTAGGATCTTTCTCTTTATTCAACTGAATTCTTTAGTCCTAAGGTGTAATGAGACCCCTCTAAACTCAGATCAAACCCGTTTTCACAGCCAGAACCCTCCCCACCACGTCTGTACTTTGTATGCTCTTTCTGCCCCCACCCTCCCACGGACATGTGTATGAGTTCCTGCATCAAGCTGGATGCCAACATGGGATGGGAGCCCATGAGCAAAATGGGATCATTAGAGGTCAATGAAACAATGCAACAGCATTTGTACCCCCATGCCTAGCACGTGCCTGATGACAACGACACAGCCCCCATGAATTGAGGAGAGAGGGAGGTAAAGAGGAGCTGGTATTGTTGGTGCTTATTTCATGCTCAGCACAGTAGAGATATTCACATGGTACGTGAATCCTTAGGCCAACACTGCCAGCCCTCTTACCTAGTTTTGCAGAGAAGGAGCATACATGTCAGACACCACTGTTGACATCCCCAAGGCCGACAACTGGGGGCAAACAGTCTAGCACCTGGAGGATCATAAGGTAATAACAACAGATCTCATGGGGTTCCATGAGTCACGGTTCTTAAGCCTACTTGCAAAACCCTCCTAGCAACTACCAGTAATTGGTGCTTCCTACATCCTGTCACCTACCATTGTAGCTTGTCCTGAACCACACCCGAGCAGCACAGAGCTTGTAGTCCTTCCAGGTGCAAGGACGTGAGAACCCTCCCAACCCACTCTAGCCCTTCACCCCACCCCACTCCACCCTGTCCTCCCATCCCCCCCAACCTCCACCTCCGTAGGCCAGTCTGAAGCCACCAGGGGGAGCCCTTGAGTTAAGAGCAAGGCAATTTGACAGCCCCATGTCCACTGCTGGAGGCGCCTCATTCTCTCCGGTGCTTCCCCCATCCTATCATTTACAAATGTACACAGCATTGCCTTGAACTGCAGTGAGAACGGAGAGGGAAAGTTACAGTCTTTGGCCTGTGCCTGTTACGCTCCGAGGAGTGGACCTCCCATCTGATTGTGAGCAGAGCGGCAGCGTGGATCACACGGAGTCATGAAATCAATGCAGCGAGGTGTGCTGACCATTGATTTCTTAATTTAATGGCACATCATGGCTCAGAAAAGAATGGAAGGTAACAGCGCAATCACACCCATAGTAAGAGTGATTCTCGTTTTGAGAAATTTTTATTTTAGGATGTGTGTCTGTGTGCAGGGTCATGATGTAGTCCAGATATATCTTCTTGCAACTCATTAATTATTCAAACATCTGAAAAGCTTACTTAAAATCCAGATTCCCAGGACCTAGACTAGAACTGATTCTTATCTGCCTTGGGAACTTGGAGCCTGTATTTTTCATAGATCCCCGGCCAGTGGTGGTGATCAGCCAGCTATGAGAAGCACCTGTTAGAGGTCACGGGTACACAGGTGGGTTTTCCTCACCTGCCTTCTATCTCCTCTTCCCAGACAGCGTCTCACTCGAGCTGAGCCCTGACAAGGCAGGAAAAGTCACAGAGACCTGGCTTGGAGCGGCGCAGGCTGCCTGTCCTGCTGGCCTCCAACCCCAGGGCAGCCCTGAGCTCTTCAGAACTGGAAAACGAAGGTTGGGTTTCCAGCACCAACTGTCCAAAACACAAAAGCAAAAATACCCCTCCCCCACACAGCCCCCCCAACACACACACTGGAAAAACGAACCCACCTTACAGTCAGCCACACCTAGGTTCAGGCCCTGACCTTGTGCCCATGGCAGGTTATAGGGTTTCTCTGAGCCCCACTGTCCTCACCACTTAAGTGAGAATAGCACTTCCCAAGGGCATGGCAGGATTTAATATAATAACGTGTCCACAGGCTTAGCTAGCGTCAGCCCCCACACAGGTGCTCTGTCACAGCAGCTCCCTTTCTGGCCCCCACCGCACCGCCCTGCAAGCTTAGCTACGCTCTGTTCCCTTTGGGAGCCTTGGGTGAAGTTAAGGAGCCATCTTAGGGGCGGGGTTGGGCCAAGGCTCTTATTCACGGAGATTACATTGTCCAGCCCGAGCATTTTGTTCCAACAGGAGTCCTGCCACCCCCGTTCCTCAGCAGCTCCCCCGTACCTCGGGCACAAAGTAAACTCCTCCGGAGAGTGACTGTTGGACCAGCCTGGGGGAGAGCTGCTTGCTGCAAAGGGCGGGGTTGGTGGGTTCTAGGAGAGAGAGGACCCCTTCCCTGCTGCAGGTGCCGGGTGTCCTGCAAAGCTTGGCAGATGGAGGCTGGTCAGCGCTCAGGCAGCGCTGGGAAAGCTCCAGCCCTGGGAGAGGGAGGAGCTGCTCCCCAGGTGGGGCAGGTGGGGCACCTGGGCTCAGGTGTGTCCCGGGCTCTGGGAAGTGATTGCTCCCGGGCGGGTGCAGGCAGATTAAAGCGGACTCTTGGCCCCAGGATACAGCTCTGGGAAGCTGCGTTTGTTTCCCAGACTCTGCCTCGGAGGAAGGCCATGGAAGGGGTAAGGCGGGTCAGTTTGGTCGCGGGATTTCTCTGTGTCCTTTCCAGTGCCTGCATGCAGCTGTGGCAAAGGGCTGTCTTCTGCCTCCTGGAGGGGAATGGACATGGGGGCTGCTTGTGCGGTGCAAGGCAATTCACCCTGGCCTTGCTCCGGGGTGAGGGGACTGAGGGGGTGTGTACAGTGTGCCCCTGTCCCCTCGGGGGGTGAGGGAGTAACAGGCTCTGGAGAATGGTGGCATGAGGGGTCCTAGCTCTCACTGCCCCCACCCCGCTGGGTTTCTAACCTATTCCCCCAGCCCGGGGCTACGTGCCTGTTGGCTTGTCTCTGTTTGTTTGCCCTTGTGGACTGTGTTGGTCCCCCTGGTGACTAGCAGGCCTCCTGGTCAGAGGGCAGGGCTGCCTGGCGCTCTTCTGCGGCTTGTGGCTTTACTGTGGGCTCGGGTCCTTATTAGCTGTGTGGTCTGGGGCAAGGGAGTTCATCCTCCGGCGCCCCCTGGGTTCCTCGCTCATAAAATGGGATGACTATTAGAGTAACTAGTTGGTGAGACTACCGGAGTGCTTATAAAAACAGGCCCTGTGGGCAAGGGCCCAGCACAGAGCTAGGTGGACCTGTCTTCCTGCACGGCAGGCGGCCTGCTTTGGCGTGGGTGCAGAATTTCTCCTCGGAATGCCCTCCTCTCTTTCCTTCTCCAGTTCTCTCCTCCCGGCTTTTCCCCTCTTTAAAGTCCGGTTCTTTCCAAGGGGGACAGGGAAGTGTTTTGCTTCCATATGTTCTTTATTGGACATTTGTAGTCAAGTTGTTTTCTCCTATGAATCGTGTGGCTTCCCTCCCAGAGGTCTGGTTTGAAATTGGGAGAGAGGACCCATTTCATTTGTCACCCATCAGAAAGCTCCCTTTTGTCCCGCCGGGGGCAGGAGACCCGTCTCTCTGGCTGAACAGTCCGACCAGCTGAGTTTGGAAAAGCATGAGCAAGGGCACGCTGGTATTCCACCTCCCTTCTGAGTTCTCTCTCCCCTACCTTGTGGTTTAGCAACATCTGAGTAGCCCCTCCTTGATGGAGAATGTCAGGCTTAATAGATTGACTGTGGTTGTAAGAAAAAGAAAGTGACTTCCATTTGGCCCTCTCTGATCTACCAAGGCGTGCGCTGGCGTCCATTGTTTGGGTTTATCTATATGACATCACGGTGAGGTCGATGCCATCGTTTGGTGGTGGCGGTTTGGTTTTTTTAATAGGGGAGGCAACTGACGGTCAGCATGGCACTTCCTCCATATCATACAGCTGGTCAGTAGCAGCGCGGGAGCGTGAGCGGGGATTGGTCATTAACAAATATTAAGTGCCAACTGTAAGCCAGGTGTCGCTAGCAAGGATTGCACCAGGAAAACAAGCAGAATGTTAGGCAATTTAGCCAAAAGAAAAACAAAAGGGCATGTTAGCTAATGTGGTTATACAACTTTTTCTGCACACGCAAAGGGAAAAAAATCGGAACAATATGGGTCATTTCTCATCTTGGAAGATTTTTATTTTTTAAAAAGTCAACAAAATATTCATCAGTGCACCCGTATGTACTGAGCGTCTGCACTGTGCTGTCAGGGCCCGATTTGGGTGTTGCAGCAGCGAGCCCGCCAAGAATGCTCGCTTTCTAGAACATATTCCAGCAGAGGAAACAAATATATACATAATATACACTATATATTATATGTGATAATATACACTATAACACGTTTTGTAATATATACATTATACAACATACACATTATATTTAAAATATTGTACACATATTAGGTCAAATGGCAGTAATTGCAATGTAGAAACTCAAAGCAGGGAAGGGTTTAAGGATGTTGAGACAGCGGATAAGGCTATTTCGTTTTATTTTTAAAGATTTGTTTTAAAGAGTATGCACGAGTGGGAGGAGGGGGAGAGGGAGAGAATCTCCGGCAGACACCCACCCCCAGCTCCGATCCCAGTGTAGTGCTCCATCTCACCACCCCAACATCATGACCTGAGGTGAGATCAAGAAGCAAATGCTTAACCAACTGAGCTGCCCGGGTGCCCCTGAGTAAGGCTATTTTAAATGGGATAGTTTTCAGAAAGGCATCCACAGGTGACATTTGAGCAGAAACTTGAAGGAAGTGAGGGAGTTGGCCATATGGATATCTTAGGGGAAAACATTCTACGCAGAGAGAACAGTAAATGCAAAGGTCCTGAGGCAGAAGCTTGTCGGTGTGCTCGGGAGCAGCAAAATGTCCTGAATGGCTAGTGTGGAGGAAGCAGAGTGTGGTCAGATCATGTAGGGCCCTGGGACTTCAGATTTTCCTCGGAGAGAGAGGGAGCTCCATCTGAGTGTTGTGAGTGGCATAATGGAATGATCCAGCTTAGATTTGAAGAGGATCACCTGGCTGTTGTTTTGAAAATAGATGATAGGAAGAACAAGAGCCGACTCTGGCTGACCTGTGAGGAGGCAATTGGTGGTGACGCAAGCCAGGGTCTTAACAGTCAAGGTGGCTCGAAGGGCTCAGATCCAGGACACAGCATCAAAGTACAGTCAAAAGGATTTACTGATGGAGTGGATAAAAAATGTGGGGGGGGCGGGGAAATGAGGAATCGTCCATGACTCCAAGGTGCAAAGCCTGAGCACCTGGGAGAATTTGAATGAGATGACTTAAGATGGGACATGTTTGCAAGGAGATCAGAGGTTAGTTTCACTTTTTCAGAAAATTGTGGGATATGGAGAAATGATTGTTGCTTTAGGCCACTCGGTTTTGGACTGGTTTCTGCATCAATAGATACGTGAACAATTATCCTTCACTGTTTTTAGTCCTAAAAATGTATCCTTCTCCCCCATAGATAGAAGGCTGGAGAAAATTCTATAAGAATATATCTTGTTAAATAGTCTAGGCACCCAGACAGAAAGGCTGAGGAGTCTTTCTCCAAAGCCACAGAGGAAGGATGCGTCCGTTGCCCCCTCAGCCAGGTAGGTTTGCGCTCACACGGTCCTGGCAAGAGAGAACCATAGCGTTTTTAACTGGGAATGCTCTTCAGTCAGGATGCTCACCAGACGGCACTTGAGTTTTGATGAATGAGCATTGGAGTTACAGCCGAAAGACCTGTACTGATGTTTACTTCTGCCTGTTATTAGTCAAGTGATTTCAGCAGGTCCTTGAATAATAAAATGTGGGAGTCGGGAGATTTCTCAGAGACCAAGCAGTCTAACAACTCCCATTTTAGAGCTGGGGAAGCTTGGGGCCCATGGGGAAATGCAGCCACACACTTTGTGACGACTTCCACATACAGTAGATGGTCTGTGACTGTTGTTGGTGTTGAGGGGTCGATCACAGATGCCATCTAGTTACTCCGTCTTGCAAGGGAGAATGTCAAGAAAACAGACAACCTGGGTATTAAGTGAAAAGCAGAGTGATGAGGAAATCTGTATGTTTTGATGGGAAGCACTGACAATGGGTGCCTAAGCCGGGGACGGATTCGTCCCAGGCTCATTAGAAAAATTGGTGCGAGATGGGGGGGGGGTGAGGGGTAGATGGGGAGGGGAGAGGGAGGAAGACAGAGACAGGAAGACACAGAGACAGGGAGGGAGAGACAGAGACAAAGAGAACACAGCCAGAATCTAATTCCAAGAGGGCCAGATATCAAAAGACTGAATAGCATATGCACATTATCCTATAAGCCAAGACTGCCACAGTTGGACTTCACCTCCAAAATGGGAAGAGTAAAGTAAATGTCCCCCCAAGGTCTCGTTCTGCTCTAACATACTGGGACCGCAGGACTTTTTCAAAGTCACAGGTGGCTTATTTTGGACAGAGCTGAGTCTAGAACCCAGGTTCTGAATGCCTGTAAAACTACTTAGCAAGCCCTCAAATGCAATTTCAGAGGGTTTTTATTGTTTTTTTTTCTGAATAATCCGATTTTTAATAAGTCACAAGACTGGGTACGTGTTTAAAAAAAAAAAAAAAATCGTGGCGTAGCCCATGGAGAGCGATGGTACGGAAAGGGCCGTCTGCTATTAAGAGCTTGTTCCTGGGAGAGGAGTGTGTGCTGGGGATTAAGATCGGATTCCTGGGGTGAAGTTTCTTGTGGGTTCCAGAAGAATCTCTGAGAAGGGGGATAGGGAAGCTCACTCAGTTATTCACGGTTCAGAAAGACTCGCCACCTCACTCCTGTCTGTGCAGAGAACTGCCGAGTCCTCTGGAACTGTGCTGCTGGGTCCTCGGTGGTGAGGTGTGACGTGATGACCTGTACAAGTGCAGGGCTGGCACTGAGCCAGCCAGGCTTCTCCAGCAGCATGGGCCCCAGAACTGGGTGACCTTCACATGGAGTCCAGCATCCCCTGCTCTGAACCGCGTATGCTCAACTGTCTGCCAGAGGTGGTTCTAACAGGCGAATCCAATCCAGTCGCTCCCCTGCCGAATCCCCTGCGGTGCTTCCCCACGGTCTGGGGTGGAGAGCCCACGCCCTGTAGCCTGGCTGACCCCACCAGGTGCTCCCACTCCATGCTCCGGGCCCCCCGTCCTTCGTGCCCCTGGCTGGCATCTCCCCGTGCCCTCGCTTCTCTCCAGAAGGCCGATTTCCCCTCTAAGGCTCTCCTCCGCTGTTACCTCCTGAGAAACCTGCCCCTTCCCCTTGGTCACACACGGTCTCTCCTCACCGGGCAAGAGCTCAGCCCTTGGAGCAGCCCCGGGCTCGGGTCTGGACTAGGAGCCCCCGAGAGCAGGGACTAGTTCGGTTCACAGGGGCGGCCCGGCCTGGTGCCTGAAAACGCGGCCTCTTGAGAGCCTGACTGGTTTCAGCTTCTCGCTCGGCCCTTTCCTAGCTGTTCTGCCTTGAGCAGGTTCCTGACTCTCCCTGTGGCCCAGTTACCTCACTTGTAAAGGGACATAATGTTATTGACTTCTTAGTCTTCCACGAGGCTTTAAATAAGTTAATACATAACCAGAGCTTGAGCGGCTGAAAAAAGGCCGGTAATTCTACACTAGAATAACGGTAAGTTATTGTAATGATAAACAGCTGTCCTGACTTGTGTCCCATCCTCCCAAATCCACCTGTCGAAGTCCCAACCCCTAGTACTTCAGAAGTGACCTTATTTGGAGGTCAGGTCTTTCTAGAGGTAAAGTGGAGTGAGGTTATGAGGGCAGGCCTCCAGTACGACTGCTGTCCTTGTGAATAGGGGGAGCGTGGCCATAGAGACCCAGAGGGAAGACAAGGTGATAGGGAGAAATCCATACAAGCCGTGGAGCGAGGCCTCCCTCAGAGCCCTCGGAAGGAACCAACCCTGCCCACACCTGGGTCTCGGCCTTGCAGTCTCTGAAAGTGAGAGGCAATCCGTTCCTGTCTCTTCAGCCGCACGGTCTGGCGTACCTTGCACTTCTGCATGCAGCTTCTCAGCAGATTAAGAGAGTTCATGACGGTACTCCACGACCTCCCCCCACCAAGCTGGGAGGTGTTTTGAACCACGTTGTTATTTTGACCTCTCTAAAAAGCACAGCTGTGCTTAGGCCTGCAGAGAAGAAATCTGAGGAGTATTTATTACTACTCGGCATGGGAAATGGATGGAAGGGCTCTGGGGCCCGTGGTCACTATTCCTCCCTGATCACTGACTCGTGGGTTTGGTTTTTCTCATCTGGAAAAATCTCAAGTAGCAGACTGGGGGGTGGTTTTGAAAGATTAACCCTAACCTTCTCTTAGGACATACCAAATACAAAGAAGTTAGAAATACTGTGCTTCAGAAACAATAATTAAGCAATTTTTGGATCCTAGTACTAGAAAAAGTCAAAGTTTTACTTACTGCTCTTCCCCATTACTATTAATACTAGGTTTTCATCTCTATTTCATAGATGAGGCAGAATCTGGAATCAAACTCCTATTTGACTCCAGAGACCCTATTCTTAACCTGATTTCATTTTATCATGATCATAGTGGGATGTTGGGCAGAAGCTTTTAAAATTTTTTTAGGGCGTCTGGGTGTTTCAGTTGGTTAAGCGTCTGTCTTCGGCTCAGGTCATGATTCTGGGGTCCTGGAATCAATCCCCACATCGGGCTCCCTGCTCAGTGGGGAGTCTGCTTTTCCCTCTCCCCCCTGCTCATGATCTCTCTCTCTCATGCTCGCTCACTCTCAAATTAGTCTTTAAAAAAAGTTTTCAAGACTTAGAGCAGGGGGAGGGACAAAGGGAGAGGGAGAGAGAAAATTTCAAGTAGACTCCCCATTGAGCACAGTGCCCGACACGGGGCTCCCTCCCACAGCCCTGACAGCACAGCCCTCAGCCAAAAACCGAGAGTTGGAGCTTAACCAGTTGAGCCAACCAGGTGCCCCTTTTAAAATTTTTTATTGAAAAGACTTGAATTTAAGTCTAGGCCTTCCATCCACTTGTCATGTGGCCTTGAACAAGTCACTGATCTTTTCTGTGATTCAGTTTTCTTGTTTCTTTTTTAATTTAATGTTTTTATTATGTTAGTCACCATACAGTACATCCCTGGTTTTTGATGTAAAGTTTGATGGTTCATTAGTTGCGTATAACACCCAGTGCACCATGCAATACATGCCCTCCCTACCACCCATCACCAGCCTATCCCATTCCCCCACCTCCCTCCCCTCTGAGGCCTTCAGTTTGTTTCTCAGAGTCCATAGTCTCTCATGCTTCATTCCCCCTTCTGATTACCCCCCCTTCTTTATCCCTTTCTTCTCCTACCAATCTTCCTAGTTCTTATGTTCCATAGATGAGAGAAATCATATGATAATTGTCTTTCTCTGCTTGACTTATTTCACTTAGCATTATCTCCTCCAGTGCTGTCCATGTTGCAGCAAATGTTGAGAAATCATTCTTTCTGATAGCTAATAATATTCCATATATTCCATTGTATATATGGACCACAACTTCTTAATCCAGTCATCTGTTGAAGGGCATCTCGGCTCCTTCCATGATTTAGCTATTGTGGACAAAGCTGCTATGAACATTGGGGTGCATATGGCCCTTCTCTTTACTACGTCTGTATCTTTGGGGTAAACACCCAGTAGTGCAATGGCTGGGTCATAGGGTAGTTCAATTTTTAACTTTTTAAGGGACCTCCACACTGTTTTCCAGAGTGGCTGTACCAACTTGCATTCCCACCAACAATGTAGGAGGGATCCCCTTTCTCCACATCCTCTCCAACAATTGTTTCTTGCCTTGTCAATTTTTGCCATTCTAACTGGCGTAAGGTGGTATTTTAGTGTGGTTTTGATTTGAATTTCCCTGATGGCTAATGATGTTGAACATTTTTTCATGTGTCTGTTAGCCATTTGTATGTCTTCAATTGGAAAAGTGTCTGTTCATATCTTCTGCCCATTCTTGTTTCTAAGTGTGTCCAATGATACTTGATATTTTGTCTATGAGGATTACATAGAATAAAATATTTACTTGCACCATTGTAAATAAAATCCTGTACAAATATTCGTAGTTGTTGAGAACATCAAAATTTCCCAATCCAAAATTCGAGCAGAGAGGACCTGAGCATTCAAACCACTCTCAGTGTCCTGCCTCCCCCACCTTCCGTGAACCAGCCAAGGCTCATCTCAGAGGTCAGCCTGTGATCTTAAGAAAATCATAGTTGAGAGGTATTTTGTAACAATTTGAAGTCAATAAATAAAAACAGAATAGCATTATTTAAACTTTTAAAGGATCAACACAGAAGTGCCATCTTCCACACCCTTAGAAAAGTTGCCCGCTGGTCTTCCATTCTGTTTTCCCCCCTGTGCTCCTTCTGAGCACAGACTCATGCACTTTGTCTCCAGATTGTGGTAGGCAGGAGAGCGAGCACTGACTTGGGAGCCTGCGGACCTCTGCCTGTAGTTAGCCCCTGCCACTCATGCCTGTTGCTCTTAAGCAAATATTTCACCTCTGTGGGATTCCATCTCACTTACCAGCTAGGATTTAATGAATGAAATGACCTGTTGAGAAAAGCATGTAGCATCAAACATGTCCGTGTAATCTTGGTCTAACGTGCTAGTCCCTTGTGAGCTGGGCGGTGGAGACATTAGGAAAAATTTTGGATGTTTCTGTCTTATTCTGATCTCTACTTATGAGCAATGGGATTTGACCCTGGTTCTGTAATTCTCAAAAATAAATGAATTACCGGTAAGGTGCTCACCAGCTGTGTGTGCGTAATTCACCTTGGTGTCCACCACAGTGCCATGCTCAGTGACTACTTTGTTGAACTAACCTCCCAAAAAGGAAGAAGCTAATACTGGTAAAGGACCCACTTAGATGCATTATTTTATTTTAAACCTCACAAGGCCTATGAGCTAGAGATTATACCCATTTTAGAGGATGAGACAAGTTCTTTAGGGTTGCATGATTTCATCATCATTATTAACAGTAGCTGCTGACACTGAGTGCTTATGTATGTTAGGCATGATTCTAAGGGCTGTATATGTATTAACTCACAGCAGCTCTAGAGTAAGCGCTGCCACGGAGAGACCCAGAGAGGGTGTGTAACTTGCTGAAGGACACACAGCCAGTAGGTGATGACCCCTGGGATTCAAACCCAGAACTGGAGGTTTCAAGGACACTTTCTGCAAGAGTTCCTCTTCCCCCAGAACCTCCTGGATGGTGGTATCATGCTGCCGAAAGTACAGAGCTAGCTAAAAACAGAGAGGCACCTAACACACCAAAGCCATGAAACCCAAACGCAATTTGCCTCTGAGTTTCTGCTGGGGAAAATAAAACAACCCACGGGTAGAATGACCTAGTCAAAACATTCTTGCTGTCCTGCAAGCCTCCCTTTGAGAAGAAGCCCTCCCTTCGTGGCATGCATTCACAATGAAGACTGGTGAGAACTCTCCCAGCAGAAAAGCAGAGCCTGGCGTCACCCTTCCGCTAAAAGGCTGTTTGAAGTATAGCAACTGTTATAGCAACTGAAGTATTAAGAACTGTTACAAAACTTCCCAATTACGCCTTAGGCTATCAACAGGTGAAGGCTTGGGTCCTTCCTTCAGGGGCTAGAAACCCCCCAGACCCTTACTGCTGAGAGGGCACCTAACTGACTTTTAACTTCTTTGCAAGACTGATGTAGGAAAACATGTTCAAACTCTAGACTCCCTGTTGGGAGTGTTTGCCATAAAACCCCACGTTCTGCTCCAACCCAGAACGTAGTGTGGACTTGGGGGCTGTGAGGAATCCCACTCATTGCTAGAAGGAATCTCACTTATTGCCCTTCCGTGCCCCCAGCACTGGGTGAGAGAGGGCCATATCCCCCCAGAGGAAGCTGTGTAGTACAGACTCGGTGTGTGGACAGGCGTTCCAGAATTCAAGTTTAGGCTCCACCTCTCGGGACATGAACCATCAGGTTTCCTGTCTGAAACGTTAGAGTGGTAATACATGGGTAGATCTTATGAAGATCGTTCGAAGATTTTCAGGAAATCCTTTTCTCTCATTCCGTTCTCCCACCCAGACAGGTAGAAAAAGTTCTGTTTCAAGAACCAGTCTTGGCCCTGGCAGCATGTCCATGTGACTTTGGGCAAATCTGTAAAACGATGTGTTGGATCAGAAAGTCATCAAGCACCACTCTGAGTGCTGACGTCGAAAGATTTTATGCCTGCTGTCCGAGGGGACGTGTGACTCATGGGGTCGTCAACAAGATTAGTGATGCTTGTTTTATTTGTTGGTAAACCCACAGTTTTACTCTAAGTATAATTTGAAACAACTCCTGGCTTAATTATCTCCATGTTTCTTTATGCTTCTCTGGCGGGTGAGTTCAAAAATGTAGTCTGACAGTACTGAGTGTCTCATACCTCAAGTCAAACGTTTGGTTCAAGTTCGGCTCCGTGACTTTCAAGCATGTGTTGAGTCCCTGGATGTAGAGCCCTGAGTAAGCATAAGGAGCAGAGCCCCCTCCAACTCCCACTGGGCACGCAGTGTGTGTGTGTGTGTGTGTGTGTACACGTATGCACACACGTGCCCGTGCATAAGAGAGACCCTTAGGTTAAATTGC
This sequence comes from Ailuropoda melanoleuca, assembly GCF_002007445.2. Lineage (NCBI taxonomy): Eukaryota > Metazoa > Chordata > Mammalia > Carnivora > Ursidae > Ailuropoda > Ailuropoda melanoleuca. The sequence continues at coordinate 31,283,235 of NC_048219.1, read as the reverse complement.
TGAGATTTAGGATTTGCTTGGTTACAACAAAACCTAACCCGACCACCGTATACCCCAAGTGCTATTTACAGAGCAAGTATGTTAGTTTCTTATTGCTGCTGTAAAAAATGACCACAAAATTGGTACCTTGAAGCACCACAGATTCATTCTCTTACAGTTCTGGACATCAGCAGTCCCCAGCAGGTCTGTAGGGCTGTGTTCTTAGAGGCTGTAGGGAAGAATCCGTTTCCTTGTCTTTTTCAGTTTAGAAGCCACTCACATTCATTGGTCTGTGGCCCCTCCCTCAGCAGCATAGCACCTTCTCTTCTCTCTGGCTTCTGCTTCCATCCTTACACCTTCTAAGACTCTGACTTTCCTCCCTTTCTCTTATAAGGACCTTATGATTACATTGCACCCATTAGGTGCCCCAGGATAACCTCCCCACGTCAAAAGCTTTAGCTCCATCACATTTCCAGATCCCCTTTTACCATGGAAGGTAACCTATGCACAGGTGCTGAGGATTAGGGCAGGGCGTGGGTGTCTTTGGGAGGAGGCATTATTTAGCCTCCCACAGTCCTAGACTATCGTGACCATTATTCACCCCAAAGCTGTCTTATTTTTCAGAGTGTGTGCCTCAATTGTTTAAAAAAAAAAAAAAGGAAAGGAAAAAAAAGTGTGCAAATATCTATTTAATTTCTCCCACTTTAGATCATAAATTCCATAGGAAGAGACTGTGCCTATTTCTTAGTCACTGTTCTCTCCTGATGGCTTAAATGGTTAACAACAATATTGACAATGGATAACACTTTAGGGGCTAGACACTGTGCTTACCTCTTCCTATGAATAATATAATTCAATCTGCACGGGGTGCCTGAGTGGCTCAGTCGGTTAAGCATCTGCTTTCAGCTCAGGTCATGATCCCGGGGTCCTGGGATGGAGCCCCACATCAGGCTCCCTGCTCAGTAGGGAGTCTCCTTCTCCCCCCTGTCTCTGTGCTCTCTCTCTCAAATAAATAAATAAAATCTTTTTTAAAAATTTAATCTGCACAACAGCCAGGCAAGAATATGGAACATTACTGTTCCTGTTTTCAGGTGGAGAGACAAAACCTAAGTAGCTTTAAGGAACCAGCCCCCAAGAGCACGCAAGTACTAAATGATCAGTCCAGCAGCTGAACCCAAGCCTGTCCGACCCCAGAGATCTTTCACTTACCAGGCAAAGTACCGAAGGCCTAGGAAATAAAACATGATTTAGACCTCCCTCAGATTCCTCAGAATTTAATCGGAAAGATGTACAAAAATGTTATATGGTGTGACAACTTTAATGTAATATGGATGGTATTGTCCATATGTTCAAGTAACTGAGGAAACAGAGAGGAAGAACATTTTAAGAATGTTTTCACTCAACTTGGATGAGTCAGAGAAGGCTTTCCCAAGGGAGATCATTCTTTCTTCCAGTTTTAAAAGATGAAAAGTGTCACTAACCAATAGACAATGGAGAGGGAAAGGCATTCCAGGCATACAGAATAGTATGTGTGAAGGAACCCAAGCAGGAAACAGTGTGGCATGTCTGGGGCCAGAGGGACAGGGACAGAAGAGGAACATGGCGAGTCCCATGCCTCTGCTGAGGAGTACAAGGGTGAAGAGTTGGTGGCGGTGGCTGGCAGGAAAGATACACCCGGGGCCGAGTTCACCAAGCCCTTCTCTTCCTCACATGGCCCGTAAGGCAGTAGTAGATATGTGGTTAGACAGTTGCTTAGTTTCAAAGTTTGAGATAGAGTTTCATAGAATCGTTATAATGAGCCCTGCTTTAAACAGCTCTTGCACCCCAGCTCCCATGAGGTTTGTTCATTCATTAATTTAGTGTGTATTTTTGAGTACTCTCCATGTGGTAGGTGCTGTGTGTGACCCTGAAATCCCAATTCCTTCTCTTTGGTAAGCCAATTCCAAGGGTTAACTGAGCTTCCCATCTGGAAAATTCTTTTGTGACAGTTGTACAACATTTATACATACTTAAAGATAATGTCTTGAATCTGTGTTGGATTCTGTTTATTTTTTAAATTTTTATTCTGTTCAAAGTATTGCCATATTTCATTTTATTTGATATTTATCAGAACTTTGTGAGGTAGACAGGACAAATATTATTTGTATTTTAAGTATTACCAAAAAAATGAGTTCTATATCTTCAATTCATCAACAAGACTTTTCACTAATTTTCTCAGTTCGTGATAAGTACTGCAAGAAATCATTAATTTCTATACAGTAGTATAAGATTGGTTAACGAATTTCACATATGCATGTTTATTTGGTCAACATGAATTTGCCGTTTCCTCTGACAGGTCACAAGCTAGACTCAGGGATTTCAAATCCTTACCACAAGCTTTCAAACCAGAAGGTATTCCATTCTATATATGAGCCAGTTGAGACTCCGAGAAGCTGGGTGACTTCTCCAAGTTCACAGAGTGACATAGGGGATATTCAGACCCTGAGCTGATGCCGGTATTTCTATTTTCATTTTAGCCTCAATGAGTCAAAAGCTTTATACAGTCTTCGAGGACCCAGGGTTACACATCTTACAAATCAGAAAGCTAAGAGTGCCTCTTCATTTTTCTTTCTTCTCTCACAGCTAAGTGATTGCCTATGATTTTTTTTCTTTTTGCCAGCATCCTGATATTAAAGCCTTATTATTTCTTTTTGTCAATTCACACAGAAAAAGCTCATTTACTGTTCCATGAAGCCATGTATTTTCGTCAGCAGAGCCTGACTCAATCTGCCCTTTGAGTATTTTGGCTGTTTACCTCAAGCTAGTATCTCTGAGCTAAGTAACAAAGTCTGACCCAGCACCCATAAGATCAACTCAAGGTCGTATCCATCTAGTTACCTTTGTCATTTTTTTTCCTTGCTGGGGTCGCCTATGGTATTTTCCAGATTTAGCTGACAATAAGCTAAGAAAAGCCTGCAGAAGTGAGTGCAAAATTGGGTGCATGGATTGAGTCAAAGGAGAGCAGAACTAAATGCTTGAAGAGTGGGGCCTGTGTTGCCGTCCATTGTTCCGAACTGGTGTTGTTGGCTTGGCTGGGGTACAAGGTAGGAAAATGGAGTGGGCGATGATGGAGAGAGGGCGATTTCACAGGGTTGTTTCACAAAATGAATAGGACCAGGCAGTAGACTGGAATGTAAGCTCTAAGGCAACCCGTGGATACTGTCTGTCAGAAGAAGAGGGAGGCCAAAATGGAAGCATTTCCATTATTGGACACTAAAATGGCCACCTATCAGAACAGACACAATTTTCCCATCTGAACCCATCAGGTCGATTAATTCTGTGCATGTTTCTGAAGTGTGTACTCCCTGTCACGGATGAGCGTTTCATCATTGTCAGAATCGCCGTTATAATCACACTCATCATCTATGTCATGGTCCCTCTCCTCCTCCTCCTCATCTGTCTCATTATCCATATTCCAGCTCTCCTCCTCAAAATACCATCACTGTGGGCCTCCTTTGTGCCAGGCACCGGGCCGGCCCTGATGTCCACGGCAGTCCTAGGGTGTGAAGAGTCGTATGCCCATTTTATTCATCAGGAACTAGGCACCGGTGAAGTGAAATCGCTTTGGCAAGGAGACGGAGCCTGAATTCATAGAGCTAGCATTCCAGTCTAAGATTTTCGACCCCAGAACCGACGTTCTTAGTCCTGTCGCTGCACTCGAAGTAGCTCAGTCTAGGGAGGGAGGGGAAAGTATAAAATGTAACCAACACTGCAGTTGAGAGAAATGCAGGGCATCTTGGAGCACAGGGGGATGACCACCTCTTGCTGCATACCTGATGGAAGGCCTCCTCAGGGAGTCGCAGCTGAGCTGAGTCAAGCAAGACCAACATTTTTCAGACAATGACAAGGGAGAAGAGCACTCAAGGCAGTGGGTGAAATGTGTGCAAAGGCACGGAGGCGTGCATTCCTCTAACAAAGGCGTACTGTCTCCTCTGCTCCAGGCGCCATGTTAGGAGCCCCAAGGGTGAACAGGAGACAAAAGAGTGCATCCTCTGTGGGGCATGAACTAGGGGAGATAAGAATGGAAGCTTCAAGAACCATTAGTATTTAGAGGGGACGATGAGAGGAAAATAAGCTGTTAATAATATGATGGTTTACAACGCACCTCCACGTGCCTACATCATGACCTAGTACATAGTAGACAGTCAATCACTGAATGAATAATCTCTATTGACCTTTAAAACAATGCATTTGCTTATAAGTTCCATGAGGACAGAGAACACTCGCTCGCCACTATCACCACTTGTATCTGCAGTGGGGCCCCTGAGTCCCACAACTCCAGGGCAAGCGGCTCCCATGGCCATCTGTGTGACACCCCTCCCCCCCCCCGAGGCAAGGGCAAGGGGGCGCTGCTGCTGGGACCTCCGTCAGGGATGGTGTGTGATCGATGGCGGCTGTAAAGCTCTCTCGCAAGCGGGCTCTGGCCTCTCTCGTTCTTTGAGTAAAGACAATTCTGAAGTTTAATGAGTGGATTAGCAGAATACATATTTAGAAAGCGCAAAGACTGTCGAGCATCAATTTTGGCTGAAGAAATTGTGTCGCAGATAAAAAGGCCTTGCAAGCGCTCTTCGGTGGCATTTTTTTGTCTGTTGGCAGGCAGCGACTGAGGCTGTGTTGGTAGGAGCTAGGGGAGTGAGATCAGAGGTCTAGTTGGCCACTAATTAGCTCTCCAGTTGTAGGCAAATGACTGGGCCCCTCCAGCTTTAGTGCCTTCGTCCGCAGAAGGAAACCAGTCACTTCTCCACCGCCCATGGTGCAAGGGTAAACAATGGCGTATGAAACGGACTAACCCAATGTGGTAGGGTAAAGCTTGAATTTTGGACTCAGGCCTCACTTTTATTTTTTTTTTATTATTTTTTTTAAAGATTTTATTTATTCGACAGAGTTAGAGACAGTAAGAGAGGGAACACAGGGGGAGTGGGAGAGGAAGAAGCAGGCTCATAGCGGAGGAGCCTGATGTGGGGCTCGATCCCATAACGCCGGGATCACGCCCTGAGCCGAAGGCAGACGCTCAACCGCTGTGCCACCCAGGCGCCCCCAGGCCTCACTTTTAAATCCAAATTTACCAGTTAATAATGATGCAACTTCGACTAGCAACAACAACAACGATAGTAACAGTAGTTAGCTAGCATTTATAGAAAGCATACTATGTACGAAGCACTGCACTAACCCTTAACATGGTTTGCCCAAATAAAGAGGCAACAACAGTGTAAATACTGTTGCTGTTGCCATGTTATTGACCAGAGCTGAGGTAATGCAGTGAAGGTTCAGTCTCCTGGTTGAAAGTGACAGGATCTGAACGCTGACTCCGAAGTCTTCAGCATGGTTTATTAATCTCTAAGCTAAATTGCTTGCTCTCCAGGCCTCAGTTTTCTTACCTATAAAATGGAGTAGTAACACCTGCCCGGCCAGGCTGTTAGGAGAATCTGAGCTGCTGTCTGGAAAGCACAGGTACAGTGATACAAGCTCAGTGAATGGGGGAGTGGGTGTGGTAGGGGGAGAAAGATGATCCGTAACAATGATGACCGTGGCCTCCCAGATCTCAGAGATGATGCCCATCACTGGTATTGGACAAAGAAGGTGCTGAACAGACGGGAGACCGGACAGAAGCTGCTTTCTCTTATTTAAAAAACAAAATGAGGGGCATCTGGGTGGCTCAGTCGGTTAAGCATCCAACTCTTGATCTCAGCTCAGGTTTTGATCTCAGGGTCGTGAGTTCAAGCCCCGTGTTGGGTTCCAGGCCAGATGTGGAACCTACATTAAAAAAAAAAAAAAGGAAAGGAAACAAAAACATCTAACAGCTGTAAGATCTGTCTCAAGTGCCTTTGGGATGGTGTCTTTGAACCCTTTGATTGTTTCTTCATGCAACTGGGACTCTAACATGAAAAACCTAAGAAATTAAAATGGCCGTGTTGGTTAAGGAGTTTACATCGTAAGCTGCATGGGGGTGAAGGCAGTAAAGTGGCTCAAAGAAGTTCTTCAGCCCTTCATGTCTCAGCTTTCAGTAAATTGCGCTTTAAATAAAACTGTCACGAACCCCAAGGACACTGAGCGACTGTTCCGTCTGGGGCCGAGAGGGCAGTGCAGAGGGCTGGAAGCCCCATCAAATAAGGACTCTCCGTATTGGATTTTTCCAGCTTGCGGGCAGCAGGTTTCTAGGGAAGCCTCCTGGTTCTTGCCCCAAATCGCAGTGCCAAACAAGCAGGGGGGATGTTACGAGGAGGCCAGTAACGGAGTAGTTCGAGGACTGGCCTGTGTGCAGAGATTGTCCATTCCTACCTCAGGACCTTGTCCCCAGTCTGCTAAGTCCAACCTCTTGCTGGGCGCTGCATTTTAAAGTTAGTATCTGGTATAACTTAGTATAACCCAGTTTTTCCTGACACCCTCACCCCCACCACAAAATGCAGTTAACCAGCAACATTTTCCTATCTTGAAGTGATCTGGAACCCACTGTGTTTTTTGTGGTGGTGGTGTTTCGTTTTGTTTGGGCGGGTGTCTGGTTTTAGGATTTCCTGAAAGGCATTACGAGCCTCATTTGTTTCAAATGAGTAACTACCGCCCTCCCTTCCCTTTTTTCCCCACTGTGCTTGGGAGTTTAGTGTCTTAATTGAGGGGATTTGGAGGCCACAGAATACCAATTTCTAATTCATCTTCTCCCTGTACAGTCTGCAAAGGTATTTTGAACCATAAAATGCAAATATGTATTGAAAAGTTTTTTTAATGGCCTGCAGGGCCTTTCAGGGGGACTCAGGCCCGATTCTCTCCCTCCCCATCTCACGGTTCAGCCACAGGCCCCACTGGGGAAACCCATACTTGCCACGCTCTCTCAGGCCTCCGGTCTCACAAATGTCTCCTGTCTGTCATGCGTCCCCGCCTGTTCTCCACATCTGGCTTTCTCCAGGAAGGTCTCTGTGCTCCCCAAGCCCAGTTCAGTTTCCCCCTGCTTGCACCCAGTGCTGTCCTGTCACAGCTGTGACCGCAGGGTCCTGTTATTGTCCGTTTCCTTGTCCAGCTTTTCCATAAGACTGTGGACCCCGTCATGGCAAGGCCTGTGTCTGTCTGACTCATTTACATGACCTGTCGTAGGAATGCAGCAAATGATTGTCGGATAAATTTGGGAGTGGATGAATGAAGACTTGTCCCTGGAGGAAAGGCGTGCCGTAGCAGAGTTCACTGTCCTGTCCCCGACCCCTGTCCTCTGTGCCACACGAAGCAGCTTGGGCGTCATGATAGCCACCCCGGTGAGGCCGGGTGGGTCCTCTCTGCGGCTTCTCTATAAACCTAAAATCACCCCAGAGAAAAAGGTTTAGTCAAAAAACAAAACAAAACAAAATTAAAAAAAAACACCCCGGGCTTTGGGCAGCAGGGCTAAGTTCCCTAACCTTAGCTCAGACTCTCTTCAGCCATATGAAATGTTGCTGCAAAATGAACCAACCTTTTTTAAAATTTTAAAGCAAAAGGAAAAAAGCTGTATTTGAGCCCAAGTTAGGGTAGCCCGGACACAAGAGAATGCCCCAAGGACGGAACATTTGGTGCAGGGTTATAGAAGTATTTTGTTTGTTTGTTTTTCTGTAAAGAGTTACAAATCATCCTGACCAAAGATATTCCAGAAAGGTACAGGCTTTATCTTATGCTTTTAGCATGTGCCAGGCTATATGCCTTTAATCTTCTGGGAATCAGGGAGGTTTTCTCTTATGTTTCGAATGCTCTGTTTTTGGTTATTTTTTTAATGAAGCAAATGTACAGTGTGTGCTCAGGGCAGAAATAGAGCCCATGCATTGAGGTTTTGTGAAGTCATTTTGACCTTGGTAAATGTCCGAGTATAGCTTCCCTAGGAGAGCAAGAGCAAGTCCCACAAACATGAGAAGTTGAAAATGTCCTTTACTTTATCAAACCTAAGCAAATCTGATCCTTGATTTTGTCCTGCTCTGTGGGGGCCCCCGGAGGCAGCTCCGAAGCCCGTGGTAAGGACGACGGTAATTGAGACGACGTGCGCACGTGGCTGTGCGCAGGGCTGGGAACCGCACTAACATAACAAGATGTAGCATACTCAGAAGTCAGTGCACTTTTCATAGCCTTTTATCTAGAATTCCTCTGAATTTCTCTGCAGTTCCCCTGTCCATAAATGCATCCAATGCTTTCTGATCAGCTCAGTTCAATTAAAAAATATTGTCATCTACATTCTGTGTACCTAGGCACAGTGACAGAAACATGAGTGGGAAAGAGTACAGTCTGGTCCACACCCTGAGGACATCGGTATAAGTGGGGTTCAGGGAAAGCAGTTGCATAGACAGATGATTCAACACAGAGTGCTGTAGAGCCGGGAGCAGATATTCTTAGCCCAGCCTAGGCGCTGGAAGGAGCTCCTGGGAGGGGCTGATAGCTCCACTAAAGCTCAGGAGATGGGTGAGTTTAGCTAGGCCAGTGAGTATGGAAAAGGCATTCCAGGCAGAGGGAACAGCATGAGCAAATGCACAGGGGCAAGCGCAGTTTTACTGAAGGGGTGAGCTAGAGGCAGGAAGTGGTGGGACATGAAGCTGGAGATGGAGGCAGGAAAAGATCAAGGGGTCTTCTGTGTGTGGCTACAGAACATATAATTTATCATCAAGATGATGGGGACCCATTGAAAGGTTTTAACAGAGGAGGATATGATCCAACCGGCATTTTAGATGCATCGTTAGCATAGATTAAATTTGTAGGTCTCTTCAGATAGCCCTTTTAAAGAACATTCCCTCTAGGTCCTTACCCCCAGAAATCCATTCGTTTTATTCAGTGCTAGTTTGGCAAATACTTATTGACTACTTACTAAGAGTAAAGTGTCACCCTTGAGCCCGTGGGCTCTCCCAAGATAAGTATGTTTCCCTACCTGCCTTCAAAGAGCTCACAGGCTGTTGGGGAAGATGGGGCATCTACTCGACTAATTGCAGTGGGACACGGGAAGTGGTGAGAAGCCTGAGACTGTAAGAGACAAGCAGCTGAGAGGCCATAAGACATGTTTCCCAATTGATTCCTTGGACCCGGCGCTGAGCTGACAACACAGTAGGCACCCCAGGTGATTCATGAAATACGGGCTCCCTAGAGATTCTGTTTCAGGGGGGCAGTTCAGAAGTCCTCAGAACATTCCAAGGCACAGCCAGATCTAAGAGCATTACCAAACAAGGTCTGAGAAGGGAGACATTTTAGGCTACAGGGGAGAGTAGCCAGGGAAGAAGTATTGAGGCCCAGGGAATCACGTTTGGTGGAGCCAGAGATCTTCTAGAGATGGGGTACTGGAAGAGGCAAGCGGGTGAGAGAAGGGATGGTGATCCGAGAGGAGGACCCTTGAAACTGACACGCTGGATATGGTCCACTCACTGGCAATGACGAAGTCTGAGATGGATGCATGCGGAGTGGCGGCTGAGATGGGGTGGAAGACGAGATCATTAGGAGTGAAACCGGTCTGTCGGGAGGTTGACTACACGGATTCTGAATCTGCTTATTGTCACGGGAGTGGGACTGGCGGGAGAGGAGTGTTCGGTGCAAAACCTTCAGGAAATGAAGGAAAGCTTCAGCAGCAAGGAGCTGAGAGAAGACTTCACCCCCCTCGTGGCTCAGGGGTAGGAGAGTGCAGAAGACAAAAGCCACACCTGGGAGAACATCAGGGGAAGCTGGGTCTTGGGGGGAGGTGTGAGTTTGAGCCAGAGCAGAAAGGTGGAGGACGAGGGATTTTGCTAACTGCTGACTGAGTTCCCGGAGAACTACATGGAAGTGTCAGGAGGTGAGGGAAGGGGGAGAAATGGGCTCCACTGGGGACATTAAAGAGGCCTGTGGGAGATGGGGCCCTTTGTTCATGAACTGGCTTGGCTTTCTGATGATGACCAAGGTAAACAGAGATGTGAGGCATGGTGGCCTGTTGCTTTAGGGAATCAGAAGGCCTTGGTTCACTAGTGCCCGCTAGTAAGAAGTGGGGGCATTAGGGAGCTTTAATAGCGATGTAGGGGCATTGCAGTTAGGGGGGGCTCGGGGGTTTTATTAGGACCACGCAGGACTCGGTGGGCTGCTCGGAAAGTCTGCAGTGGGCAGGACCACAGCTGGAGGAGGAGAGATTTTGCAGGTAGCTGAGGAGTTCTAGATCTCTCCTTCCTCGCATGCAGCATGGAGGTCTCCGCTAGAGGAGAACCCGGCTTACCGAGAGCACCTGCCAGGGGCCAGATGCTCACAAGCCTTTGAACACGCGTGCCCGTAACCTGATAGCCCCAGGCCGTGGGCATTGTTAGACCCATTTTACAGATGCAGAGAGATTCAGTAGCTTGCTCAAGGTCACACGTCTAGCAGAGCTGGGACTCTCACCCCTACATAAACTGAAGGATGAAAAGTACTAATTTGGCCAGATAGGTGATGGGGTGGGTAGTTATTGATTCTTACACCTTTAGGATGGAAGCTTTTACCGTTTCTGTCCTGTGTCTGTTCAGAGGGCGGGTGGCAGGATTCAAACAGCCCCTCTCTGCTCTCTTGCTCCTACCCCTTCCTTGGGGGCATTGGAATTAATCACTGGTACCAGGAACATAGGCCATTTTGCCCTCATTATAGCCCTCATAGTACTGGAGTTTGGATCGAAGCTCTCTTATTCATGAAGGATGACTCAGATGCTGTTTTTAATCGACTTTTCTTTCTTTCCATCTTAGGAAGGGTTTGACAGCTATTACTGCCTCTCTTTCTGCGCTCATAATTTCTTAGCTTCTGCTGCCTTTCTCTGGGCTTTGGATTTTGAGTCTGCATTTTTCCTTAAGGCTTTTGCATTTGCTTATCAGAAGAAGAACGTGAAATGTGTGATATAAACCATGGCTGTTGATGCTGCCGTTGTCCCTCCCTCCCGGAAGGCAATATTCAGCAATTTGCAGAAATTCAGAAATGAGTCACCTTTTTTTTTTTTTTCTTAAATCAAGAAATATGCATCAAAACAGTGTCTTCTCCCTTTGGAACTTATGTATATTTTTATGACGAAGACCGCCAAGACAAGGAAAACTCCAAGGGGGGAAGCAGCTAACTACTATATTTTATAAACCAGGAGTCAGGACGAGTGGTTTGACACAGGACTGATTCTCATTTGCAGATCTATTTTGAAAGGGTGTGGCACTAAATTGTATTTTGTTGTCTGGTTCTGCATCTTCGTATTACCTTTAAATTATGTTAAACGAGAACTACCTTGAAAACCCAAGATCCACAGTCACAAAGTCCTATAACTTGTTAAGAAGTTTTTAAAATCCCATTAGAGCAATACATTAGATCCAGTGTTTTGCTCATCTCTCTATAAAAAAGTGTCTTGAGAGAGTGTTTTAAAGGCAAATGCAAATTGGTTCCTGGATTATTATTTGTTTGTTAAGAAATATGATTAGAGGTATATTCATTACATCATTTCTAAAGTAAGTGTGACATAGGCAAAATTGATTATGAAATGTGTATGAGATAACAAAAGAATTGTATATTAGGGTTAAATTTATAAAGAAGACATATTCGTAGAATAGGTAAGATCAGTTTTACAAACAGACTTGGATTCAAATTCCTAATTTCTAACTGTGTAAACTAGGGAAAGTTATTCAATCTCTGTGTATCTATCCTCCCACCTGTAAAATGGAGCAGTAACAATACCTCCTCTGTAGGGTTATTGTAGAGATTATACATAAGAGTTGTTAATAAGAATGATAGGGATGGGGGGAAAACATAGTTATCAATTCTCTGAAACTGGCAAAGTAGAAAAAGACTGCCCAGGAAGCTAATAGTACAGTATTTATATTCTTTTGCTCAAATATTAGCTTGTTTCTAAAATATATATATATATATATATATGCAAAAAATATATGTAAAAAATATATATGCAAAAAATATATGCAAATATATATATGCAAAAAAAAATCTAAACCCACCAACAAATTCTTGGGTTTGAGGAGTCCAGGATAGAGCATGGGCTCTGGACCCAGATTGTGTGAGTTCGAATCCCAGCTTTGACCATTCCTTGCTGTGGCCTTGGACAGGTTTTGCAGGCTCTCGATGCCTCAATATTCTGGTCTGTATCTTGGGAAAACACTGGCTTAGACATAAGGTTTAAATGAGTTAAGTGCTTAGAATAGAGCCCAGCATGTGGTAATGTCATAGAAAGTGTGTGTGTGTGAGAGAGAGAGAGAGAGAAAGAGAAATAGGCATAAATGCCTACTTTTGTTATTATTGTTTCTTAGATTGATATAAAATATTGAATAAGAGACGTGTCTGGTGGAGTCTTGTCCCCTAGCTGGGCTAAATATATTCATGTAAATATAGTAATACTGCATTTAAAAAACTGACATTCAGGCTTATAACTGTTTCACACTGATCTCCCCATGTGTCTAAAATAGCAATATCTTTGTTCTCTTGGCTGGTTGCTACCCCCTTGGTCAATTTCCATATCAAACAGATAAACCCTTTGTGTTGAGAGGACCCCACTGTCTTTTATCTTGGGTTGTTCCCACAACATCTCTGAGATTGTTTTGGCCTTTGCTTCCCAGATGAGGTATTTGAAGCCGCCCAGTCCGGATTGGACGTGCCAAGGCTGTCTTCAGGGCTGTTTTCAGGGTTGTCTTCTGACATTACAGCAATTAGAGAATTTGTTTCTGTGTGCATTCTAAGCTGCCCTTAGGAAAAAAACAAAAAACAAAATTCTGTACAGTTACAGTTCATGAATTATGTGAACCTGCTAATTTTTCTAAATGTTCATTCACCAATTCATTCCCCAAACATTTTGTGAGCCCCGGTGCTAGGAATGGGGGTACAAAGACAGATAAGACACTGTGCCCGTCTTGAAGGGCTGCTGAAAGACTTGTCTGCCAAGGATTCATTCATTTACCGAGTTCTTACTGAGCACCCACGATGGGCCAAATATGCTTCCAGGCACTGGTGTTAAGGCAGTGAACAGTCCTGACAAGGCACCTGTCCGCAGGGAGCTTACCTCCTGATGGAGGGAGATAGGCAGAGTAGGTCGGGCGCTGATAGCTGCTATGAGGAAAAGCAAACCAGAAGGTATTGGTCAGTGGTTTTTGTTGGAGACAACCAAATCTGTTGTTGCCGGTTTGAACAGAAAGGGTTTATAATAGGTTATTTTAGGACTTTCCAGAGGGGCTGGGGAGGAGCTTGTATGCCACAGGTAAGGGCCAAGTCCGGCGTCCACGTGGGATTATTCCGGCGGGAACGCATTCACGCTGCCGCCCTCTGCTCAGCGCGGGGACGTCGATAGCGGCTCCGTCGAGATCTGCTCTCCCGGGCGCCGCAGTGCCCCCCGCCCCCCTCCCCGGGC
>NC_048219.1:31185192-31269814 GCF_002007445.2 Ailuropoda melanoleuca | reverse complement strand
CACCCCCCCCGCCCCCCTGCGTGCCTCTGCTGGGCCACGTCCTGGCCGAAGGAGCCTCCACCCGGGAGGTGGGGTTCCGCGCTTTCCAGGATCCGGCTTAGGGGAAGATTCACTAGAAAGAAAGAAGAATTAAAACCTTCGGTTGACCCTGAATCCCATTCTAACTATCCCCTCCTTTCGTCATGCCAGCTTCCTACAAACAGAAACAAAACCAAAAAACGAGTCCTTTTCCCCTCACCTCCCACTCCCTCTGGGGCCCCCAGCACTCGGGCTGCGGCGGTGGTATTCTTTTGCGATGTCCATGGAGTGGTTTCCATCTCGGCAGATGCCGCTAGACGTGTTTCCTTCTTTATCTTCTAGAACTTCTCTGCTGCCCTGGCCCCTGCTGGGCACTCGTTTCTCATTAATACTGCCCACCTCTTCTCTTTCGCTCTTAACTCCGACCTCTCTGTTTCTTCTCAGACTTCTGTCTTGCCCTCTGCTATCGCCCCGTGGCTCTGAGGCCAGCCTAGGTTCTCCTCCGCCATCCCGTCTAGCCCTGTGGTCGTGACAACCACCTAGAATAACCAGAGCTAAAATTTAGCAGGCACCTATTATTGCCTTCTAAACGCTTTGCTTGTACTGATGAACTGAATCGCACAACAATTGTATCGTTTCCAGCATAGTTCTGCTGCACCAAGTGACCACCAATTGAGTAGCCTAAGACAGCATGAAGTTATTATCTTACAGTTGTGGAAGCCAAATGCCTAAAATCAAGGCATTGGCAGGACTGTGTTCCTTCTGGAGGCTCCAGGGAAGAACCCGTTTCCTTGCCTTTTCCAGCTTCTGGAGGCTACCTGCATTCCCTGGCTCCTGGACCCTTCCTGCATCTTCAAAACCAGCACGTAGCATCTTCAACCCCCATAACCTCATCTTTGTTTCATTGTCCCATCTGCTTGTCTCTTGCATCCCACTTATAAGGACCCTTGTGATTGAATTGCCCCCCCTCCCAGATAATCTAGGATCCTCTCCCCATCTGAAGATCCTTAGCCTAATTACACCCAGAGTCCCTTCTGGCATGCAAGGTGACATTAACAGATTTCAGGGATTAGGATGTGGACCTCTTTAAGGGGCCATTATTCTACCTACCACAACAACCCTATGAGGGGAAGTACGATTATTATCCCAGAGAAGGTAACAAATACAGAGAGGTTAGGTCATTTGCTCAGGGTTGTAAAGCCAATAAATGGCAGGACTGGAATTTGAACTTAGGCAGCTGGACTCCAGGGTTCATGTTTTTTTTTTTTTTTAAGATTTATTTATTTATTTGACAGACAGACAGCCAGTGAGAGAGGGAACACAGGCAGGGGGAGTGGGGGAGGAAGAAGCAGGCTCCCAGCGGAGGAGCCCAATGTGGGGCTCGATCCCAGGATGCCAGGATCACGCCCTGAGCCGAAGGCAGACACTTAATGACTGAGCCACCCAGGTGCCCCCAGGGTTCGTATTTTTTTTTAAAGATTTTATTTATTTATTCGATAGAGATAGAGACAGCCAGCGAGAGAGGGAACACAAGCAGGGGGAGTGGGAGAGGAAGAAGCAGGCTCACAGCGGAGGAGCCTGACGTGGGGCTCGATCCCATAACGCTGGGATCACGCCCTGAGCCGAAGGCAGACGCTCAACCGCTCTGCCACCCAGGTGCCCCACAGGGTTCGTATTTTTAAGCACTGTGTGCCCCCAAGAAATTTGGTTAAATTTCTAACCCCCCAAAGATTCCCATACATAACTACCTGTTAGATGACTCCCCTAAGAAGGTAAACCATCACATCCAAAACTGGGCTGATCATCTTTGCCTAGTTCTTTTATCTTCTGTCCTCAGTCTTAGTTTCAGGGAGCAACATCCATCCTCTCACCCAATTTAGAAACCCAGGGATCTTCCTGGAGTCCTCCCTCCCTCCTCTAGGTCTGGTCAATACCACCCCCTGCACATTTCTCTTCACCATTCCTACCAACACTGCCCAAGTCCCACCCTTCATCACTTTTACTTGGCCCTTCTAGTTGCCTCCTAATTGGTTCCTGGTCTCTAATCTGCATGAAATATAAATCGAAGTCTGCCCTAGCCATGTGTCAAACTCATCAGTAGCTCCCCATTGACTCTGAAGATTAAGCCCAATTATTTTCAGGAGACTTGCCCTTGACTTTCTTCTCCAGCCTCCTATACTGAGCACTGGGGCTTCAGCACCCTGGAGTTGCTTATTCCCACCTATACCATGCTGCTTCACTCCGCCATGCCTTCTCTGTTCCTGCTCTTCTTGATGTCGGGGCCACCTTTCCTGCCATCTTCACCTGCCTGCCTCTTCCAGCAGAGTCATCTTTAGGGAGCCTTCTTTGCACCCCTGCTGGCATCATGGTCCATTCTCCATGTTCTCACAGATGTCATGCTGTGTATCTGATAACCATCTCTCCTCCATGAAAGTGATCAGGTTGTGTCTGCTCCTTCGTTCCACTAGCTCTGAAAGGTCAGGAACACTTACTCGTGGTAACCCTCGTGCCTAGACATAACGGGAAACCAGTGAACATTTTGAGGTGACGTGAGTTGAATAGTAAACAAGCACTTGTGTGCTAATTCCAGAAATTGGGAAAGAGATAGGCTTT
The DNA here is from genome assembly GCF_002007445.2 of Ailuropoda melanoleuca. Classification (NCBI taxonomy): domain Eukaryota; kingdom Metazoa; phylum Chordata; class Mammalia; order Carnivora; family Ursidae; genus Ailuropoda; species Ailuropoda melanoleuca. The sequence continues at coordinate 31,267,183 of NC_048219.1, read as the reverse complement.
CCAGGCAGAGGAAATAGTACAGTCAAAGGCCCAGGCATGGAAAAGCAGAATAGGTGGGAGCACATGGGTAATTCAATGAGGCCAGAGGAAGAAAGCATGTTGGGGAAGGGCCAGCTATCATGTCCAAAATGAACAGAGTTGGGATTTGGAAGGGACTTATGTGCTAAGCAAAAGATTTTCCGTTGATGTGAAATCTTGGGGGGAAGCCACATTGAAGAACTTCAAATACAGGGCATACCTGATTAGATGTATGGTTTTTTTCATCAGCTTTGTCTAATAGCTGGGTAAGTGGTGGATTGGAGGGACCCAGAGTAGAAGCAGACAGACCATGAGGACGTCATTGCAATGTGTGAAGAGGACTCAGAGGCAGTGGCTGTGACATTAAGAAGGGACAGGCTCATGGGCCTCTTAAGCCTTGACATCACTGGGGCACCTGAGTGGCTCAGTTGGCTAAGTGTCCAACTCTTGAGCACAGCTAGGTCTTGAGCTCAGCTAGGTCTTGAGCTCATGGTCGTGAATCTGAGCCCCATGTTGGGCTCATGCTGGGCATGACACCTACTTTAAAACAAACAAAACAACACCACCACCACCACCAACAACAACAAACAGAAACAACAACAACAACAAAAAAACTTGACATCAGTAGAATGTGGAGACGACCTTCTATGGGCCCAGAAAAATGGATCATGGTTTTCATTGGAATGACCCCTGGGCACCTCCCAACCCATCCTCATGCACCTTGCCTCATGCCCTCAACCCTCCCCTCCCTTCCAGGGGTAATGAATAATCAACAAACTGTGTCATATCTATGTCCCATAATAAGGAAAGTGAAACACAAACTTTAGTGCTGGAGGGACCTTGGAGATCATTTGGGCCAACTGCCTCATGTGATAGACGACTAAGCCCAGAGAAGGGAATGACTTTGCTCTGGTAGCTCAGAAAATCTTTGGTGGGCACCCAGCCACCTTTTATTGAATCAGCTATTTGGTTCTCCACGTGGCATTTGTCTCTAATATTTTCATGTGTATTTGCTTATTTTCTGCCTCTCCCTGACCTTAGAATGTAATATTTAATAGCTGAGCCCTTGTCTGTCTAAAATGGTGTTTGCCCACATCATAGACACTCAGCATCGAAAGAGGAATAGACCAGGTATAATCAGGCTTGCTTCCTCCTGAACCAGTGATCTTCACACAGGACTTGGGTTTGGAGGGTATCCATCCATAATTCTATTTCCTGCTAGGACTTTTCCTAATCATCCCTGCAGAGACTAAAATCAACCACCCAATAATAAGCGTAGCTCCCGTGGCTTCAGATGGTGAAGAGCTAAAAATAATCATCTTTACATTCCTTTAAAAATATTACCCACTGACCACTCGCACCTGTTGTGACAGCTACTGTAAAAATACCGTGTTAGAAGAAGTGGAGAAATTAGAATCCTACATACTGTTAGTAGGAATATAAGATGGTACAGCTGTTATGGAAAATAGTATGGTGGTTGCTCAAAAAATTAAACATAGAATTACTGTATGATTCAGTAATTCCACTTCTGGGCAAACACCCAAAAGAATTGGAAGCAGGGTTTCGAAGAGAGATTTGCATATCCATCTTCACGTGAGCATTATTTAAAATATCTAAAAGGTAGGAGCAACCCAAGAGTCCACCGGCAGACGATTGGGTAAACAAAGTGTGGTATATACATACAACGGAATATTATTTAGCCTTAAAAAGGAGAAAATTTTGCCACATGCTACAACATGAATGAACCTTGAGGACAGTATGCTAAGTGAAATAAGCCAGTCGAAAAAAGACAATTACTATATGATTCCACTTATATGAGGTACTTGAAGTAGTCAAAATCATAGAGACGGGGGGCGCCTGGGCGGCACAGCGGTTAAGCGTCTGCCTTCGCTCAGGGTGTGATCCTGGCGTTATGGGATCGAGCCCCACATCAGGCTCCTCCGCTATGAGCCTGCTTCTTCCTCTCCCACTCCCCCTGCTTGTGTTCCCTCTCTCGCTGGCTGTCTCTATCTCTGTCGAATAAATAATAAAATCTTTAAAAAAAAAATCATAGAGACAGAAAGTAGAATGGTGGCTGCCAGGGGCAGGAGGTAGGGAAAGAGGAGAATTATCGTGTGATGGCCACGGAGTTCTGCTTTTGCCAAATGAAAAAGGTTCTGGACATTTGCAACAATGGGAGTCCCCTTAACACAACTGAATTGTACATATGAAAGTGGTTAAGATGGTGAATTTTAAATTATGTGTATCTTACCACAATTTTTAAAATATGAACCACCGAGGGTATGTACCACTCTCTCCTTTGATCCTTAAAATAACCTTGAACTGTGAGTGGAAGAGTCCCATTTCACAGTGAGGAAAATAAGGCTCAGGGAAGTGAAGTGAATTGCCCGAGGCCATAACTAGAAAATGGTGAAGCAGAGCCTCATGGGCAGATTTCCCGACGCCATGTCGCCTGCTGGCTTCCCTCACGTCAGGGGAGAGGAATTGATCTGACCAATGGTTGAAATATATGTAAGAAATCAAGACTTAGCAATTCATGGAGAAAACTACAAATGTATACGTGTGTGTGTGTGTGTGTAAGGGGGGGGCTAACTGAGGGAGGAAGCATGCAAGCAAGCTCCCAGACACCTGCTTCATGCTTCTTCAATTTCCCTCCCTCCCTGACTCTTCAGAGGGCAGGTGTGAGTCAACTGTAAACACGGTGAGAAAAGGTCACCCAGCATTCCCTCAGATGGCAAAATGAGAAGTGGCTGGCTTGGAGATTGTCTGTCTCCATGAAACTCAGCCCTTTAAAATGATCAGGAGAAGACAGTGGCTTCCTTTGAAATGGCTCCATTAGCCGTCCTCTCACACTCTGTCTCCACCCCTTCCTACCTCCTGGGGAGACCAAAGATGACAAAATGTGCTCACAAAACGAAATCAGACCTAGTGAGAGAAAGGGGGAGCAGTGGGAACAGCACTGAGCGGGACTCAAGCCCAATCCTACTTGCCCAGCCCACTAACTCCCCGTGTAAGGCCGGGCACATCCTTCCTCAGCTCCAAGGGTCGAGCTGCTATTCCTACCACCATTTTCGTATGCTGACTTCACACTGAATTTAGAAGCTAGAGCACACTGCCCCAAGGGGAGTGAAAACTACAGAAGGACCAGCTAGCATCTTCCAGTAACTCTTGTTTGCCACCGGCTTATTGGAACTGCGACGGCGCCTCACATATAGTAGCCCAGCCCTTCTACCACCTGACAGCTTTCTATGACGAGACTACACTGAGAGGTGATATCACATTTCCCAGAGTATTTGCTTAGATGACAAAGAACAGAGTCAGAATTTGTCCAGTTCCAAAGTTAAATTCAACAGCCAAGTTATACAGAGCTATAGAAGCATGAGGAGACAGGGAAGAAGTTAGCTCTACCAGCCACCCCCTGAACATCTTCGTGGAGAAAGGAGGGCATCAAAGTTGCAAGAAAGCAATTGACAGGTAGGTAGAGGTTGTATTTCGTGAATCAGGAACACATAAGCAAAGTCAGGGTGGTGGAGAGTACAGATTTCTAGAAAACGATAAGCAATCCTGTTTGGTTTAAGGGTAGCTGTTTTGGGCTGTGCCTAGAGACCATAATTCCACCAGATTATGAAGACCTTTGAATGCTGTACTAAGAGGGTTAGAACTTATACAGGCAACAAGGTACCACTAAAAATTTGTATCAAGGGATTTATCAGCAGTTGTTATTATCGTCTCCTATTTGTTACGTGTTGTGCAGAAATTAAACATAAGTGTTTCAAAGAGGAGACATTTATTTTCATTGCATCTCACATAGACCATCGCATCACCAGCTGACACCGTCCGCTAGGTGAGCAATGGTCTTGTACCGGTGCTTTGAACCCCTTACGTGCCCAGTGAAGTCAGCTCATCACGCCGGTTTTTTCCTAGAATAATGAGACATTTTTTGCTTTCTCTGATGCTTTAGGAAGGGTTAAGAAACTTCAAGGAACTTCGAGCCAAATTTCAGAAGTTCGATGTGCCATCTCCAGGACCTATTAAATTCTCAGCAGGCGTCTCTCAAAAGGGTGACATTGGAAGCACACAGTCAACAAGAATTTTAGCCAATGGGAAACCCCTCGCATCCAACCACAATCCTCTCCCACTCTGCTCTTCTAGTGCTGAACCCCAGCTTCTTAAACCCCAGGAAACGAAGTCGGCCCAGAGGAGCGAGATTCAGAAATGTTCGAATTCCCCAGGACCTCCGGAAAGGTCTCCTGGTTCTGCAGTCAATTCCCAGAAAAGTTCTCTTCTGTTAGACGCGAGTCAGTCGAATGCTGACATAACCAACAGGAGGAGAATTGCGGTGGCCGATAGCTTCAAAGACAAGCTCTGGAACTGGGAGAAGGTTACATCTCAGAAAAGTGAGTTGTCTTCAGCCTCTGTCCTTGACAGTTGCGCACCCAGGGCCTTCCGTCCGGAGGAGCAGAAAAGCGGAGGGCCTCCAGAGGAGACCGGGGGAAAGCTGGAAATAAAAGGACCACAGATCCTGCCTTCCCAGAAGTACTTGACGGCCCAAAGAGAATCATTTGCCTCTCCTGAAGATCCCACTTTTCTACTTTTTAAACATGGCAGGAAGAGCCTAGGAAACCCTCATCCTGAGAGGAGCCCCGTGGGAGGCTCCTGCCAGCCTATCTATGAGAGTGAACTGGCCAGCCAGGCCCCAGGTGAGATGTAATCCCTGTGGGCCTAGGGGAGGGGCCACCATGTTTTTCTAATTTAGAGCCTACTGATGGTCACGTATGATCTGGGTGAGCTTTGCTCCAAACTCCAGGGCAGGTATTCTAGGCCCGTCTGCCAAATTGTAATTTCAGGCTTGGGTAAAGTGTTTAATCTCCTGGGATTCTGTGGAGAGACAGTTTGGGCAAACTTGGGTTTGAATCCTAGCATACAGCATGTATGAACTTGGGCAGTCTACTTAACCTCTTATAGCTTGGTCTGCTCTCCTGTAAATTGGATTCATCACTAATCTGCCCCCACTTGGTAAACAGCACAACCATCCTTCTAGTTGCTCAGGCCAAAACCCTAGGAGCCATACTCTCTTCCTCTCTCCCCCTCATTCTCCCGCTCATTCTCTGCATCCACTCCATCAGCAAGCTCTTGGTTCTACCACCAAAATATGTTCTGTATCCCTCCACTTCGGTCCATTTCTGCCCTCAGCACACCGCTGTCATCTCTCACTTGGACCACAGTGGTCCAGCTGGTCTCCCTACTTCCACACTCTTGCTCCCTACCACCCTCTTCTCCTCCCAGCAGGCCCAGTGATCCTCTAAAGCACAAATTAGATCCCATCACTGCCCTGATCAAATGCAACTCTAGCCATCCTACACCAGCTGCTGACATTTGGCCCTTCCTACCTCTCTTACCCTCTCCTTCTACCACATTAACCTTCTTGCTTTCCTTAGATAAACCAAGCTAGTTCCACCCCAGGGCTTTTGCACTCGCTGATCACTCTACCTGATACATACTTCCCCCAGGTCTTTGATGTCTCACTCCCTCACTTCATCATGGTCTCTGCTGAGTGTCACCTGTTGTGAGTGGCATTTGTGAGTCGCCACCTAAAATAACCACCCCCACCTCCATCAGTCTCTGTCTTCTTACATTGCTTTGGTTTTCTTCATAGCCCATCCTTACCTGGTATATTGTTACATATCTGTTTGTTCAGCTCAGTTTATGTCTTCTTTATCACCATATCCCCAGCACCTGAAAGAACAAGGTCAGGTTCGATAGGTCCTCAAACACTATTTATTGAATACTTGAATGAATGGATGGATGGGTGGAGGGATCTCCTGCTTACCACCATATGTAGTTTCTCTCTGGATTTAGAATAGAATCTAAACTACTTCCTGCTGATTTCACAGCTCTGCACCTTCTGGGCCCTGCTTATGTATCTGACTTACTGCTGCCCATCTCCCCCTGGCTCACGAGTGGACACACTGGGTTTCTTGCTATTCCGTGAAGATGCTTTGTTACGCTCAGGACATTTGCATTTGCTATTTCTCTCCCTAACAAAACTCTTCTTTGGGCTCTCTGCAGCTACATTTAGGTCTAAGTTCACATGACACTTTCTCGGATAATCCTTCTCTAACCTCTTTATCTAAAGACAACTGCCTCACCATCAGCGGCTGGCACTCTTTCATATCAGCCTGTTCTATTTCTTTCATAGAACTGCCAGGTCCCTGTGATTACCTCGTTTGTGTGTGCGTTTCTCATCAGTCTCCTCCCATTAGAATGAAAATTCCTGAGGGCAAGGCTCTATCTGTTCTTGTTCTTAACTCTATACCCAGCTTCTAGAACAATGCCTGGACTATAGTAGGTAAATAGTTATTGATGAAGGGATAGGGAAGGTGGAAGAATGGGAGGAAGGAAAGAAGGAAGGTTTGCCTACCTGACAGAGCTGTTGAGGGGATTAAATGAGATGACCCACGTCCATATCTTAGCACAGAGCCTGGTAAAAATTAGGAGCCAGTAGTAAGGGACCATTCATTTTCACTACATTTTCTTCTTCATTTGATAAAGACTGAAATTTCTGACATCATGACTTATAATTAAAACCTAAGAAGAGAGGAGCTTGGTTGTGACTGATGTAAGCCCTGCTGGTGGGCCAAGAAGGAAGCTTCCCCTGCTCCCAGAGGGCAGCAGGGCTCTGAGGAAGTTGTACTGAGGAACTTGGAAGACACTGGCGAACGTCTTTATTTTTAGTGCGGATGGTCCATGTGGTCAACCACTATATGATGTGAAGCCCAAATCAAGGCACTTGGGTCATACAAGGTTTTGTGTTATTGTCAGTATACAATTTTCATATATAATATTGGAATTGCTGTTGGAGTTTGGCTTCTGAGCCCAGAAGGACGAAATTGAGACTATCCTGGAAAATTCCAGGACACCACAAAATCCACAGGTGCCCATGTACCTCAGAGTTAGCCTGGAGGCTTGTCCCTGGCTATGAGTCCTGCAAATCGGAGATCAATTCTTACAGCCCTCATGTTATTTGCATGTCCTAAGTGCTGGAAGCATCCTTTCGGGGACTAGTCACTATCCACTTCCTTGGATGTTGGCACCGTGCTTGATGCTGGCAGGAGATCAGTATGGCCTGGGTCATGAGTAGCCGTCACTCAATGGGAAGATGGACCTGCCGGTCTAATAGGCCACAACACTGATAGAGAGGGGTTAATGATATGTCGTGGGTACAAAACAGAGAGTGGTTAATTCTCACCTTGATTTTGAAATCCGTGAAAGCTTCCCGGAGGAGGTGTCACTGGAGCAGGGCCTTAAAGAATGAGTCAGAGCTTTCTAAGAAGGAAGCGAGGGAACAGCATTCCAGAACCAAGGAGGGTTAGAGAGAGAATGGCTTTTTAAATCAAATTTGGAGAACTGAGAAGCCATCGGTGTGAGTGAAAGATATTTGGGCTCGAGGTTGGGAAAGTAGGATGGTACAGTGTGTTAAGAAAAGACTCTGGGAATGTGGATTGGGGTCATGTGGTATTTATGTGCCAGAGGTTGGAGTCCATACATGGGTGTCCCGCCGAGGGAACCGGGCTTCACCCTCTGGGTAGCGGACTGGTGACATGATCAGCTTTCCTTTTCGATCCAGGCACTCCGGCCAGGAGGAGAACAGATTAGAGGGGAGAGAGACTGAAGCAAGTGCTGATCAGTTTCACCCAAGAAGCCATGAAATGGAAATAGTAATAACTGGCAATTTTTTTTTAATCCATGCTCAGAGAAACAGCCAATTGACAGGCATCACCCACTTCTCAAAACGAAACCACTGCCTTCCATCAAGTCCCTGGGTCCTCCTCCCCCAAAGCCTCCAAAGCCCCCGGTCGTGAACCTCCAGGCCTTCCGGAGGCAGGCAGCTGCAATTTCCGAGACCCACAGGGAAGGTAAGGAAACGCACAGGGCCCTGCACACAGCCCCAATGCCTCTGTCGCCCCCCTCCCCCTTAGCTCCCTCTCCACGTCAGCTCCCGGGTGATAATGCCCAACTGCTCTTCCATGGGGCCGGACATCCGTCACTGGTTATTTCACGTACAGCCTGTGGCAGCTTGCCCGTGAAATGACAAATCTGCTGGAATTGGCCCCTTATCGCTCCCGGGCCAGCCCGCTTCCCCTGAGAGCATTGCATTTGATCACTGGGAATCTGTCCAAGAGGAAGAAAAAGAAAAGTAGTCAAGCAGGGAGCAGGGAGCTTTTGTGTTTCCTACAAAGCTTATGTTGTCAACACAATCCATGCAGTAGGAGAGGGGAGGGAGTGAAAAGGGAGGAACGGCAGTGTGAACTTGACCTGTGATCCTAATGGGGGTCCCTCAGGCCTCTGTGATCTGCCTTCAGTAATTAGTTGAAGGACCCCCCCCGCCCCCACTGGCCCTTTCCAGGAACCGAGGAGTCCTTGGAAGTCCTAAAATGTGCTGTTTCGTGTCTTCCTCCGCTACTCAGGAACAAACACCTTCTCACTCCCTCTCCACCTGCTCCCTGCTCTGATCTTGTGGACACTTCAAATGCCTTTGTTTATGTTTGCTTTAATGAAACATGAGGGGGAACACAGACTGTGGGGTGCTGTGTAGTGCTGTGCTAACATTTGTCTTACTGTGGCCACAAGTGCCAGCAGATGGTACACTCAGAGAGCTGATCCTGTCTTGTATTGCTCATTTGACCCAGAAACCCAGAGTTTCTGATTTATTTGGTCTGGCTTGGGTGCCTAACCATTTGCCTTTTTAACAAGTTCCCCGGGGGGATGCTGACGCTGCTGGTCCAGGGATCACACTTTGAGAACCACTGCTGTAAGTCATCTTAAGTCTTATCCTAGAAGAAAGTTCTAGGTAAAGAAATAGAGCTCTGGCTGCCATTTTGTGTCCCTTTGTGCATACACTGAATCTCAGTTGATTTGGCCAAGACCCCCTGAGTGCCAGCCCTAGCCCCATGCGGTCCCATTTCTGCTCCACCAAGATGAGAGAAACCATCATGAACCAGAGAAACTGACCAGACTGCAAGCCCAGTGTGCACTGGTGGGAAAGGAACAGCTTGCCAGAAGAAGGTGGTTCATAGAACGGCTACAGCAGATGATAAAACCTTAGTTCTCCTTTTTTTCCCCCTTTTTTAAAGATTTTATTTATTTGAGAGAGAGGGAGAGCATGAGCGGGGTGGGGCAGGAGCAGAGGGAGAAGCAGACTCCCTGCTGAGCAGGGAGCCCGATTCGGGGCTCAATTCCAGGACCCTGGGATCATGACCTGAGCCAAAAGTAGCTGCTTAACCGACTGAGCCGCCCAGGCGCCCAAAACCTTAGTCCTCCTTAAAGAAGTTAAGGGTAAACAATATCTTGGGTATTGCAGAAGTGAGTATGTTCACAAAACAAGGAGCTGCGATCCCTTTTCACAAGCCTGAAGTTCCCTTTTCACAAGCCTGAAGTTCAGGCATCGGGGGCAACGAAGGCTTTCGCCATCACAGGCCGTGCTGGGAGGAAGCAGCTGGCAGAAATGCTGCCCAGTGTCTTAAACCAGCTCGGTGCACAGAGTGACTAGTTGAAGAAGCCTGGCTGAAACTCTGCCAACACATCGCATGGACGGAAAAGCACCACTTGCCACCAGACAGGAGAAGGAGGAGGAAGAAAGTCCAGATCTTGGAGAGAATTTCGACGAAGCTTTCCAGAATGAAGCAAACTGAATTAAGTCAATTTCTGAAGAAGACAAAACTTGAAGAAGTGACTGGGCGCTGCTGTTTTATATGATGACTGCTTTTTAAAATTTTGTTCATGGATCTGAAGGACTCTTGATCTCTAGTATTTTTAAGCCCAAGCCCCTTGGACACTGCCGCGCTGTTCAGTTTTTGCTTAGACACTATTCATTCCTTGCAGCTAATTAAACTGAAGAAGCCTGGGAAGTTTGAAACAAAGTTAATAAAGTTCTTTGCCTGGTTTACAAAAAAAAAAAAAAAAAGGCAAAGAAAGAGATCTCTTATTAGTATACTTTAATAATAATTTGGCCACCTCCATAACAGATCTAAGTATGATTTTTGTAAACTTTAAATAATTCAGACGTCAAACCTTCTCTCTGAGAGCGACGAAGGTTGTCAGAAAATGTGGAACAAAGCACCAAGTCTTCTGTAATAAAATGGCCTTTGTAAATCCCAGTTCCCCCACTCCGGCTATTTTAGTTTAGGCACGTTCCTCACTGAGCCTCATTGTCCTTATCTGTAAAATGGGGATAAGTAACCCTCATCTCACAGGATTTTTGTGAGGGTAACTGAGATGAGTCACGGAAAGGGTTTAAACAATGCTCTGAACTAAGCACTCAATGAAGGCACCGTTATCATTATCGTAAGCTCGTGTTGGGTAGCTACACTCTTTGCCCTGGGCCCTGTGATAAACACAAGAATTAAAGAGAGAACCCCACACACAAGTTCTGGGCTCCAGAAGGTCAACATCTATCCTGAAAGATCAAGATCATATCTGTAAAGCAGCACCATATAGCGTGGCGAGCACAGAACCACAGAACGGAGGGTCCCCTAGGTGCTGGGGGGTGGGGTGGGGGGAGAGGCTTGGGGCATCAGTGAGCTGCCGCTCATTTTGTCTCTGGGGTCAGGGCATTGCACAAAGTTCACGTTCATCAGGCTGCCGTCTACGCCCCTTTTCACTCTGCCTCTTGCTCTTGCAGCAGCTGTGGAAGACGGCGGCCTGCCTCCGGAGAGGTGAGTGCCTGTTTCTTAACTGGGGGGGAGCTTAGCGCAGAGAGCTCTGACAGGCTGCTTAGCCAGCCCAAGAGCAGGCAAAAAGCACCAGCCAGGTGTCTGCATATCTCAGAAGGGTTGCAGGAAGAAGAGATTTACAAGCAACAAACTACAACTTTTGTTTTAGAGGCGAGATTAAATAAGCTGCATTGAACTGCTGCGCTGACATTAAGTTGCAAAGTTGGTCCTCGGAGGTACTTTTATTTATTATACAGCTGGGTTCAGTAAATTGAAACATCAGCTTCCATAGTAATAAATCGAATTAGAAGCTACAGAATGCTGTGGGCAGCTGGTGTGATGTTAGGACTTGGTAATGGGACAAAGGACCTTCTGTTTTTGCTGTACTTATTCTGAGAATTTTGCCACGGAAGTGTCAGTTCGTTAATTCACTCAACCAAATACTATCTGTTGAGCCCTTCGATGTCTCATGCATTGAACTGGTTACTGGATGCATATTTTCTCACTTCCTTTCCTCAAGGCTGCAAAATTGCTACTGCTGTCCTCCTTTTATAGCTAAAGACACTTGGGCTCAGAAAGGCTGGCCACTTGCAGAACCATGATTCCAACCCATGTATCCCCAAACTATTTTTTCTGTTGAATACAATGGAAATATAAGATTGTGTGAATTTGAGGTATACAAGGTGTTAGTTACATACATTTATAGATTGCAGTATGATTACTACGGTAGAGTCAGCTAACACCTTTATCACTTCACATAATTCTCATTTCTTGTTTGTGTTGAGAACAGTTAAGATCTAATCTCTTAGCAACTTTAAAATTTATAATACATTATATATATATTTTTTTCTTTTTTTTACCATAATCACTCTCAGTACATTAGATCTCCGGAACTTACTTATCTTCTAGTTGTAAGTTTGTGCCCTTAAACAACATTTCCCCAATGCACCCACCCCTCAGCCCCTCGTAACTACGACTTACTCTGTTTTTACAAGGTTTGGTTTTTTAGATTCCATGTATAAGTGATACCATATAGTAATTGTTTTTCTCTGTCTGACTTATCTCACTTAGCGTAATGCTACCAAGGTCCAGCCATGTTGTCCCAGGTGGCAGGATTTTCTTCTTTCTTATAGCTAAATAACATTCTATTGTATATATACTTTGCATCTTCTTTATCCAACCATCTGTTGATGGATGCTTGGGTCGTTTCCGTATCTTGGCTGTTGTGAATAATGCTGCAGTGTTAACATGAGTGTAGCAGTCATTCTTCGAGATGCTGATTTATTTTCTTCAGAGGCATACCCACGAGTGCTGGATCGCATGGCATTCAATTCTTAATTGAACCTCTTTTTTTAATTAATTTTTTTTTAATTTTTAATTATTTATTTATTTTTGATGTAAAGTTCGATGATTCATTAGTTGGCGTATAACACCCAGTGCACTTGAAATACGTGCCCTCCTTAATACCCATCACCAGCCTATCCCATTCCCCCACCCCCTGCCCCTCTGAAGCCCTCAGTTTGTTTCTCAGAGTCCATAGTCTCTCATGCTTCATTCCCCCTTCTGATTACCCCCCTTTCTTTATCCCTTTCTTCCCCTACCGATCTTCCTAGTTCTTATGTCCCATAGATGAGAGAAACCATATGATAACTGTCTTTCTCTGCTTGACTTATGAACCTCTATACCCTTTTCCGTAATGGCTGTACTAAAAGGAATGCCCAAAGTGTTTTAATTTTATCACATCACCTCACTCACAAAGATGTTCCTTTTCTCAAGAAGATCGGCCTTAGAAGAAGTTAGCATAACAACAAATGATCATAGTATTTACCATATGTTTATAATAGTAGAGTGTGTTAAGTTTTCTAATAGAGGAAAGTACACGATTTAGAGGTTGCACAAATACGGGAGGGATCACCTGTCCTTGGGAGGGCCCATGAAGTCTTGATAGAAAATATATCCAGTATGTTTTGCTACAATCATACTACATAATAAGCAACAAAATGTCAATAGCACACGGCAGGAGTGTGGGTTCCGCTGCTCTGGGCTGAGCTCAGCTGGTATTGCTAGTATGTTGCAGACTACCTAGGCAGTTGCTGATTCGGACCAGAGTTACTCATGTAGGGGATCAGCCTGCAGCCGCTGATCTAGGATTGCCGTGGCCGGCATGAGTGGGGCAGCCTGACATCGCACCCGCTGTCTTACCCTGCAGCAAGTCAGCTGAGGAACGAGCGACAGCCACAGTGACAAGCAAGACAATCCCCATTGCACAAACACTTTTTCAACTGTGCTATAACACATTTGCTAACATCCTGTTGGTCAAAGTAAGTCACATGGCCCAGCTTCAGAATGGGAGGTCAAAACTTGACCTCAAAAAGGGCAGGGATCCAGGAAGGAAACCTTTGCAGTGAGTACTAAGGATAGACATGCACTGGGTAACACAGGGAGCGGTGCTGAGTCAGGCAGGAGGTGTAAGGAAGCAGGTCTCAAGGGTGAAAATTAGAAATAGTAAATAGACTTGGTGTGGAAAGGGTGGTATGAATGGGGAAAATGCTATTGTGGAGGAAGACAGGAACCAAATCTTGGAGGTTCTTGTCTGCCAAGGACTAGATAAGATAATCTAGTTCCCCAAGGAACTGACCATGTGATGTTGGGCATGGTTCACGTGTCCCAGGAACTCCTAGTTTAGTTGCCCATTTAGAAGAGTTGAATGACAGCACAGGGCGGGTCAGTGAAGACACATTCTATGTGCATTTATGTGAAAGAGAAAAAACTTAGACAACTAAGGCAATGATTTTCAGTGTTTACTCAATGAACATGGGCCCCAGGGTGGCAATTTGAGGGGGAATGTAATTCTGCTGTGCTCTGAGCCAGTCTTGGTTCCCTCGGGACTCGCATTCTGTGAGCATCTCAGCATGACTATACGTGGGCTGTGATTGTAGCGTATGACTAGATAGGTATTCTTCCTACAGTTTGGCTCGGAACTAAGCAGACTTCTTCTCCGGTGCTTTAATCAAAGGCAGCAGTTTGTTTCCACATGGAGGACAAACTTGCCTGATGGGCAAGTATTGGGAAACAGTGGCGAGTCTCTAATGGGACAGCTTCTTCCTAAGGGGTTTGGAAGGGCAGCTGGATTGTTGTGTCCTTTCACACTGACTTTAGAACCTAACCATCATCCGGGGCGCCTGGGTGGCACAGTCGTTAAGCGTCTGCCTTCAGCTCATGACGTGATCCTGGCATTCTGGGATCGAGTCCCACATCAGGCTCCTCCGCTAGGAGCCTGCTTCTTCCTCTCCCACTCCCCTGCTTGTGTTCCCTCTCTCGCTGGCTGTCTCTGTCAAATAAATTTTTAAAAATCTTTTTAAAAAAAACAAAAAAACAAAACCTAACCATCATCAGAAATGAGGTTCGTTGTACGTCAGTTATGATACGGGCCATAATGTTGTAAGAGTACAAAGCAAAACAGGCAAAGAAGGATCTGGGATACTTAGGGGCAGCTTCATGGAGGAGGAAAGATCTTCTGATGTCTCCTGCATGATGCGTCAGAATTAGATAGGTTTACTTATTCCCTTTTGTGAGACTGTATGGTAGGTGAGGGCAGGGCATTGTTCCCAGAAATGACCACATTCCTGACTTATCATTGGTTAATGGATGATGGATGGACCAACGGTTGTTCAGTATAGAGTTAGAATGCGACTGAAAACAAGGCAGGAGTAATAAAGTGGAGGAGAAACAGACACAGAGTTAGGACCGTAGCTTGCCGTGATGAGTTAGTTCAAACAAGTAAATGCCATGATTCTGAGCAGCCATAGATACAACTTCCGTGGAAACCAGCGCTTGTTTGGAAAGAACATCTCGCATGTTCATGGTATTAATCTTCAGTGCAGATATTAGATTAGAAAGAGAATACTTTGGGTCTCATTACTGGAAGGGGACCTGGCCATTATTAACAAGGCTGGGGTTTTTCATCTGAGCCCTACCACTTAACTCCTACATAACAGCCTTCACCTCTGCAAACCTTAGTTTCTACGTTGTAAAATGGGTGGCTGAGCAGACCTGACTCTTACAGTCGTGGTGATGTTAAATGCAAAAGGATCGCAAAGTGTTGAGTGCAGTACAGAGCGTCTAGAGCGAGTTCCGTAACACTTGCTTCGCCATTAAATAACCCCCTCCGAAGGCAGGAGTCCATGCTCAGAACCTTGATCTCTTCAAAAATCCTTTGAGGAGGATCTAGTTCCCTGAAGAATAAGAGATGCGGTTGGACCCTACCGTGAATTAGGTGCCGTGCTGAGGAGTTGGGACTGCAGCTCGCAGTGATGAGTTAGCTTAAACAAGTAATGTGTTTTCCTTGTTGGGGCAGATTTTATTCATTCAACATATATTTTTGTATTTAAATTCAATTAACCAACATATAGTATATCATCAGTTTCAGATGGAGTGTTTAACAATTCATCAGGTGTGCTTTCAGCATGGATTTATTGACTACTATGTGCCAAGCCCTATCACATGCATTGAGAATATAGCAGGGTACAGAGTAGGCAAAGTATCTTACATGCATGCACACATATGTGCACACACACATTTGTTTTATTTATTCAAAAGTCCAAGTGGAGCTGGGACCAAAGCCCCCAGACTCCCAGCCATCTGTCCAAGATCTGCTTGTTGGTAGAGTAGACAGGGTCTTTACTCCTCCCTCACCTGACAGTTCTTAAAACATCTAAGGACTACGTTCTGTTAAATAAAACTTTCATCATTTTCAGCCATTATTCCCAAAATAGGAGTCTATGTTTTAGCTGTATTTTTATGGATATGTTTTTAATCATCTTGTTAGAAACTCAGTTCATGTACAGTAGCCACTTTCACTTTTGTTTTTTTTTCATTCTGTTTCACTTTTGAACCTCTTTACATCCTGTATTAAATATGAGAAGCAGCATTGGGTCCTGCAACCAGCACAAGTCTGGAGTCAGATTCGCATAGAGTCAGACCCCTCCTCTACACCTATGACAGCTCAGATCTTTGATGTACACATCTGTGAAGTGGACACAGCAGTACTTCACTGATTGTCATGAAGACTAAATGAGGTAAAGTGCATAAAGCATGGAGCAGAGAGAAGATGCTCAACGAGTCTTGGTGTCCTCAACCCTTGGCCTCTCCCTCCCTTGTTATCCTTGGAATAATATCTCATTAGTTCCCAACAGTGAAATTAGTTCCCAACAGTGAAATGACACTTCAGAGGTTTTGTCTTTGTCATCACCCTTTCCTGCAAACCAAGCTGGCCGGCATCCCTCTTGAATAAGCAGCCCCTATTCGTGTGAGCAAAGCAGGTTAGTCCCAGGGCAGCAATTAGCGCTGGGTCTCTGTCCGTACTTAGCAGAGTCGGCTAATATTTTATTCATTAGCTATAAATATGGTTTTCTCCCATTAAGAAGTGTCAGAGGGTAGTCCTGACTCAGGAAATCTCCAACTCAGACACTAAGGAAGAGCGAGCCTGTTTGTTTCAGGAGAGAAGATTCATACCGTATAGTGTTTCTCAGACGAGGGCCCATGGGTGGGTCTCAAGAGTCCACCATTTTCTCTCTTGAACTTTTTATTTTTTTAAAGATTTTATTTATTTATTTGACAGAGATAGAGACAGCCAGCGAGAGAGGGAACACAAGCAGGGGGAGTGGGAGAGGAAGAAGCAGGCTCATAGCAGAGGAGCCTGATGTGGGACTCGATTCCACAACACCGGGATCACGCCCTGAGCCGAAGGCAGACGCTTAACTGCTGTGCCACCCAGGCGCCCCTCTCCTGAACTTTTTAATTTTGTGTTTCATCTTAATGATAGTCTTTAAAAGATAATATAAGCCTATTTTGAGTCTTCTGGATGATCCCTTTCAACCTAATATTTTGGAACATGCTTTTGTATTTGTGTTTTGGTATTTCTACCCCCTGCCGAGTGAAAAACGCTAATGCCCCCTAGGGCTGGGTGGGTTATGTGTCTAGAACCTGTGTTAGACCACAGAGAGGGAGAGATCTTGTGGAAAAGGGAAGAAATGCCTTACCCAAGGCATTCGAGTAAAATATTGAGAGTAACAGAACAACAACACTGTGGGAAAGCAAAATAATCTTTATTTGAATGGTGCTAAGTGCTATAAAGAAGATGTTTTAAAGTGCATTCAGATAGTAACTGGGGACGGAGAGTGCGGATAAAGGAAGTATAGGATGATTGGTAAAGGCCTGAGGTGGTAACATTTGGGTTGAGACCTTCATGATGAGGACCCAGTCACAGAAGGTCTAGGAGATGGACATCCCAGGAGAAGGAACGGCTACAGCAGCCTCTCCAGGGAGAACTGTGTCTGCACATTGGGAGAACCAGAAAGGACGGGGGCAACCGCTAAAGCTCAGTGTGCTGGTGGAGTGGTGGTGGTCTTGAGAGCCATGGAATTTAGATGCCGCTCTCTAAATACGCTGGGAAACCACAGGAATTTTAAACCAGAGAATGACATGAGCTGACGTTTATTTTGTAAAGATCACTTTGGAGACTGCATATATAATAAACTTAGCGCGGAAACAGGTAGAAGCAGCTTCAGAAGCTATTGCAACAACCAAACAGTAACAATAAATACAGCAGCCGGCACTCATACTGATTCTGTTCTCAGCACTTTAAATGTATGACTCCATTTATGACAATCCTAAGAGGCAGATGATATCCAGTTTTCTAGATGAGGAACTATGTCGCAAAGAGGTTTAATCACTTGACATGAACAAGGTGGTAGAAATAGAGATTTTAAAAAAATGAAGGGGCTCAAGATATATTTTGGAGGCAATGCAGTGATGGGGGGGTCAGCTGTGGAGAGTGGGACAGGAGGGCAAAAGAGGAACATAAGACCGTTGCCAGGTGATTGGCTGTTGCCATCATTGTTGGCATCAGCACGTGTGGAGTGCTTGGCACATCATCAGTGCCCGATACAAGACTGACCCTTCCTGAAAGCTATTCGAGATTGGTTTTTACTTAGACAAAACAAGCATGTCCTTGTGCCTCTGTGCATGTAAGGCCAGAACCTCTTAGGACTAGTCTTTAAGTTGTTTGGAACCACAGTGCTCTTGCGCGAAAGGCTGCATTTCAGGTAGTCAAGACTGGTATAGACGTGCTCTGATTGACGAACAGCAAAACAGGTTCCTCATGATGGTATCTGGGAGGTGAGTGCGGGCCCTCGCATCCCCGTGCGCTAAATCGAATCACTACGGGGCAAGAATGAAGACGGAACTTTTTAAGCCTGTGCCTTATGAAGTTTTAGACCCAGAATATTCAGGTGGCATCAGCTCAAGCCGCTTCAGTAAATTCCTATTATCCCTTTTTAATTGGGTTTCAGAAACCACAAGAAGGCCACATCTGGTCTGTCCCTTCAAGAGCAGTGGTGGCAAGAACAGTACATTTATTTGGGGGTCTTCTTTCATATTTTCAAGGATTCTGTCTTTAAAAAGAAATTCACCTATAGATTCTATTTAGTGAACACTTACCATAGACAAAGGTGCCCTATACTTAGTGTCTACTCTCTCATTGTAAAACTCGCAACCACAACCAGCCCACGCAGTTGGTGGTTAGCCAACCCTCCGACCATGGAGTCGGGTTAAGGGATCCAAGGCGGTGCAGCTGGATCATCACCCTTGCAGAGTCCGACCTGGTCAGCACGGCTCCAGAGCATCTCCTGTCAGCCACCACTGCAGGCTGCCTTCCTGAGGGTTCAGGTTGGATCTTTCCCTACAACAAAGGAAGGCAAGGGTTCACAGACTTATGGCCTGCTCTACAGATGAAACCTAGACATTCGCCAGGCGGGTGTTCTTGAATACCTCTCCTGTCTTAGGATTTCTTTTTCTGTCTGCAGAAAGATCTGTGTGAGGGAGCCTGGCCAGAATGGAGCTAAAGCATCAAAGTGTTGGGAGCTGAGTTTCACCTTTTCTCTTTAGTGGCATTCAAATGACAAGCTGGAAAAAATTCATGGCTTAGGAAGAAATCAGGCAATAAAGTTGCAGACATGGAGCCTTTTTTTGTACATTGGTTTATTCGGAAAGGTTGAATGGAAACTCATCTTTGAATATGGCTCTGTGCTGGGCATTGCTTAGCCCTTTACATCTGTTAGACTCATGTTAGCCCCATGATCATCTTAGGCAAAATTTAATAGTCCCATTTTGAAGATGAGAAACCAAGGGCTCAGAGATGTTTCATGACTTGCCCTAAAGTATAAGATAATACAGAGCTAACCTGGGAGGTAAACTCAGGACTGGATAGTTATAAGGATTTTCACCTATACTATCCTGTCTCAGAATTTTCCCAACATGAGCGATTTTTGGGAGTTATCTGTTAGGTTCTAAATTCCATGATTGTCTTTCTTACCTTTCTCACCACCAGGAATTAGACATGCAAGTAATAATTGTTTAATGACTAAGTGATGGACAAATTGAGTGACAGAATGAGGGAGAAGGATAGACAGATAAAATGATACCACCTTCCATAAACTTTTATATAAATAAAGAAAGCATTCCTAGGCTCTGTCCTCTGTACGTTTTGCATTGATCTGCATGTCCAGTATCCTGTCCTTCTAATATTAAAGCTAAATAATTAGGACAATCTGAGTCCTTATTTGCCCTTGTGTATCATGGAAGAGCTCTTGCCATGTGAAGACACAGACTCTCATGAAAGCTTCTCTGTCCTCTTCTTTTTAGTCTAGCATTCAGCTCCAAGCGACACTGCCAAGAAGCTTGTCCTTATTATTCTAGCCATCCTGGAAGGCGCTTCTCTTTCATCCCTCATTTGATAGTTATTTAACCAAACTAATCACTGAGCACTTGGCCTCCATTTTAAATTTAGAATAAAATTCAGAAACCCCAACTCCTTACTCCTACATGTTCTGGCTACTCTGTACTCTCTCTCTTGTTCACGGTCTGCGGCCCCCTGACTAGATTATGGCCTTTCCTCAAACAGAGCAAACATGTTCTTACCAAGTACAAATGTTTGCTTCCTCCTGTGTGTGGCGTGATCTCCTCCCAGGTCTTTATCTGATGGCTCATTTTCATCATGCAGGATTCGTTCAGTCTGTCAATCAGTGAATGTTTATTGAGCCCCAGCTATGTGCTGGACGAGGTTCTAGATGCTGATAATGCAACAGAAAACAAAACAAAGTCTCTGCCCTGGTGAATATACATTTAAGTTGGGAAGAAGGACAGAGAAGCAAATAATAAAATGTAAGGCAATGATAAATGCTTCCATGTCCACTTCCCCACCCTCACCTGTGTCTCCTGTCCCAAGGTACCATCTGTTCCATGAGAGGCCTGCTTAATTCTTCTGTTAGCACTTACTAATGCTTCAAATAATAATTATTCTGGCTTATTTTCTTCGTTATTCTACACCATGAGAGTCTTAGGTTCAAGGACCTTGACTATTATTTGCTTTTATATTCTAGAACAGTGCTTGGCATGGAGGAGGAGCTCAGTGAAAATGTTCATGATGAGACATTGTCTGTCTTTCTGTCTGTAGGAGTTTTCAGTATCACTGTGAACATCAGAGGAGGATCCAGACAATCGGGAGGCTATAATGTGCCAGGCGTTGTATTTGTCATGAGGGACCCAGCAGTGAGTGGTCTACAAGATCGCAGAGCAAAAGAGAAAAAATTAAAGTAATAAAAAGTAATTAAATGATTTAAAGAGGAGGACAACTACTAGGAATAGTATAAAGCAAAAGGTTATATAGATAGAGATGGTGGGGAAGAGGGCTATTTGGAAAAGGAAGCAGAAGGACTTCTTGAAGTCAACCTGTAAGGGGAGACCTGATGGTTGAGAAAGAGCTGGCCATCCAGAGGCACTACAGGTGGCAGGAAGAGCCTTTGCAAGGTCCTCGTGGTAGGAGACAACGTGACATCCTTGCAAGACAGGGAGGAGGCCAGTGCAGTCAGAGTGTCATGGGGGAGGAAGAGAATCGTTGGACAGGAGTTTGGAGAGGTAGCTGGAAGTGAGATAATAAAGGGGAAGCACTTGATGGTTTTGTCGATGTTGCTAATTTCATTAAGAATCATAGGAAAGGGGAGCCTGGGTGGCTCAGTCATTTAAGCATCCAACTCTTGATTTCAGCTCAGGACTTGATCTCAGGGTCATGAGATGGAGTCCTGCATTGGGCTCCATGCTGGGTGTGGAGCCTGCTAATTAAAAAAAAGAAAAGAGAATCCTAGGAAGCCTCAGAAGAGTCTTAAACAGGATTGTGACAAGGTTCAAATCCTCTTTTTAAAAGATCATGTTGACCACTTTATAGAGAATAGATTATAGAAGGAGCAAAGAGAATGACACTTAATTTGTATTTTAAAGAAGAGGTCGGAGTTTGTGAAGAGGCCTTTGGTGGTAAGGATCTGACAAGCAGAAGAGCCACATGTAGGGAGACACAGCGGCAGGAAGCATCCTGGTGTGTTCCGGAACCGTAATCTGCCATGTTTAGAGTGGATAGCAGCAGGGTGTGTGGGGGGCGGTGTAGCGCGGACTAGTTCATTAAGTGTTGGCTGAATAATAGTACGGACTTAGAAGGTACTTTGTATACTAACTGTATACGACTATGTGATTATATACAGTCTGTTTCTGCTGTTTCCCAGATTCTTGGGTGTTCCTCGCCTTCCCGTCTAAATTATAAATTCTTTGAAAGCAAGGAGACGATCTACCACCTCTTACCAGCTGCGTAATTGAAGTTTGCTTAAATGGAATGCTTTTGCAACACTTGAAAATTAAAAGATCCAGGGGATACGTTGTAAAGGGTTAAGAGCATAGACTGTGGGTCAGATGACCTCAGATTCCTATTTCAAGCTCTACACACAAGCTGTGTGATCTTAGAAAAGTAATTTAATATCTCTGGGCCTCCCATTTCCTCACATGGGAGATGGTGAAATCAATATGTCCTACCTCCTAGGGTTGCTGTGAGGATTGAGATGAGTATCTGGAATTCTGCAGAGTGCCTGGCAGCGTTGTCAACATCTGATAAATGGCGGCTCTTTGTCGTTCGTTGGTAGGAGCGGGGTTTGTCTGTAACGAGGTCTGGTGCTCTAGGCGGGTGGGAGGCAGCAGGCAGGGCTCCTGCTTAAAGCCTGCTTTAGCTCCGAGGATGACCTGCTCTCCTTTTCTGTGAAACAGATGGGGTTGGATATTATGGCCACCTCAAAGACACACCCTAAAATTTGAAATGCAGAGATTTTACAAGTTGAACTTACTGATGAAAATGAGGGTTAAAGGTTATTTTGTTTTAGGCTACAGAAGTTGCCAGTGGTTAAGCAAGAATCTGCTTTAGCAGTCAGAGTGCTTTCAGAAAATCATGCGTCAGGGGCGCCTGGGTGGCTCAGTTGGTTGGGCGGCCAACTCTTGATTCAGCTCAGGGTCGTGAGATCGAGCCCCTCCTTGGGCGCTGTGCTCAGCGGGGAGTCAGCTTCCGGATTCTCTCTCTCTTCCTCTCCATCTGCCCCTCCCCCTGCTTGTGTGTGCTCGCTCACTGTCTCTCTAAAATAAATAATTTTTTTAAATATTTTATTTATTTATTCAACAGAGATAGAGATAGCCAGCAACAGAGGGAACACAAGCAGGGGGAGTGGGAGAGGAAGAAGCAGGCTCATAGTGTAAGAGCCTGATGCGGGGCTCGATCCCGTAACGCCGGGATCACGCCCTGAGCCGAAGGCAGACGCTTAACCGCTGTGCCACCCAGGCGCCCCTAAAATAAATAAATTTTTTTTAAAAAGGGAAAGAAATAGTATTTAATTTGCACACCCTGTGACCAGTCAAGTTAACACATAAAATTAATCATCACGGTCAACATAGTTTTGTGGCCCTTTATAGGAAGAACAGGGTTGTATAATCAGAGATTAAAAACAAAGAAATACCTAGTGCCCAGAGTGATGTTGGAGGTATTGTGTTTGTTGGTTGTTGTGGTGGTTGTTGAAATCAAAGAATTAGTAAGGTCAGGAAACATACTAGTAAGGTTGAGCTCCCACACACGCACACACACACACACACGCACATGCATATATATGTATCTATGTATACACACATATGTTTGTATACACATTTCAACCACAGACACCATATACAGAGATACACATGCACAAACGTGTGTGTGCTCTGTTGGAATGAAGGAAGCGGTCGAGATGGTGGCAGGAGTGTGGAGTAGCAGAAGAGGAAAGGTAGAAGACAGAGTTCCAGTAGCTTGTGAAAGGAGAGTGTCCTAGAACATGTATCGTGTATTTTTGTGACCCTGCACAAATGCATTCTGAGATCCGTTGTAGCATCTGGACATAGTCTTTTTTAAAAGTCTCATCACCAATCGCTTCACTCAGGAGCAGCTCTTCAGGCGAAGCCCTGTGGGAAGAGTAGTCTTAGCAAAAGTTATTTATTGGAGATGGAACTTGCCCAGTTTGGGACATTGGGTAATTGAGAAATCAGATGGTTTTGTACTTGCTCGTCACCAGGCGCCTGTGGAATGTCACACAGAGCCACTCCTGGCTAAGCTACTCCTGCTCTTATCTCCAAACTGAGTGGCCCACTGTAATGAGAAGTAAAAGAAGGTAGGTTTCCAACTTCACTCCACCTCCCTAATAAAATAAATACAGAAGTACAGCTAACAGGTTTTGCTGTTCAAGTCTCAGTTTTTGCACCTAACGTAAGCTCTTCTTTAGATTTTCCAGAGCCTTCTGGCCATGAAAATTTTCAACTTACCCTGCTGTCATGTGGCACAGGAGAAGACGAGAGAGAATACGTACTTGTCAGGCATTGACCGCATGTTAACTGAGTTATTCCTACACTAAACGGCCAGGTGAGCCGATGCAGAAATTAAGGCTCTGGGATCTTAAATGACTACCCGAGACCCACAGAGCCAGCAAGAGGTGGATGTGACGAATCTAAGTACAGCCCCTAACACATGGCAAACCCTCAACAATTGTAGCCAATACTGTGATGGACTGTTTCACTGTTCGACAAGTGAACAGGTGTTAGAATGAGCTGTGCGAGCCACTTCTCTAGAAAGTACAGCTTCACACAGAGGTTGACTAAATTATTTTTAAAAGACGGCTGTGGTCTAGGGGTTGACATAGCAAGTGGAACAACCATTAGAGGAGGTGACGAGTCCACGATTCAGAGACGCCACTGTTCAAAAACTGATTTTGAAGATAGAATTCCAAGAATTCAGCACAATTAGAAAATTTATTTTGTGAATCATCTGTGACACTAACCCTGCATTTACAGAGCTGTTGTTTCTTCTTGAACGTACACGATGTTGACGATATCATTAAGAAACAATGTAATACTTAAGTTATTAGATGTTTTCTATGAGAAAGTCAGAAAAGAGAGAAAGTTGCTGCTATGTCAGTAATAAAGAACTTTCCAAAATGCAAACTTCGAAAAAAACTTTTTCACTTGGGTATAATTGGCATATAATATTATATCATTTTCAGGTGTACATCATAATGATTCATTATTTGTGTATACATTGTAAAATGGTCACAATAAGTTTGTTAATGTCTGTCACCATACATAGTCACAATTTTTTTCTTGTGATGAGATCTTCTAAGCTCTCTTATCTTAGCAACTCTCAGGCAATACAGTATCATTTACTGTAGTCAGCATGATGTACATTATATCCCCATGATTTATTTTATAACTGGAAGTAGGTACCTTTGACCATCACCCTTCACTCATTTCTCCAAACTCCACCCCACACCTTTGTCTACCATCATTCTGTTGTTCTCTGTGTCTGAGTTCGGAGCTTGCTTCCTTTCCTTTTTTTCTTTCTTTCTTTCTTTCTCTCTTTCTCTCTCTCTCTTTCTCTCTCTCTCTCTTTCTCTTTCTTTCTCTCTTTCTCTCTCTCTTTCTCTCTCTTTCTTCCCTTCCTTCCCTTCCTTCCACATATAAGTGAGATCATATGGTATTTGCCTTTCTCTGTCTGCATATTTCACTTAGCATAATGCTCTCAAGGTCCATCCATGTTGTCACAAATGGCAGGAGTTCTTTTTTTATGGCTGGGTGTGTGTGTGTTCATTGTATATATGTACCACATTTCCTTATCCACCCATCAGTGGACATTTAGATGGCTTCCCTATCTTTGCTATTGTAAATAATGGTACAATGAGCACGAGGGTCCTCGTATATCTTTTTGAGTTAGTGTTTTTGTGACCTTCAGATAGAAACTCAGAAGTGGAATTGCTGGATCATACGGTTGTTCTATTTTTAGTTTATCGTGGAACCTCTGTTTTGTTTTCTGTAACGACTCACCAATTTACATTTTCATGTAACAGCTCACAAGGGTTCCCATATCACAGTAACATTTTTTATTTCTTGTCTTTTTGGTAATAGTCCTTCTAACAGTTATGAGGTGATATCTCATAGTGGTTGATTTGCATTTCCCTGATCAGTGATGTTAAGCATCTTTTTAAGTACCTACGGGCAATCTCTATGTCTTCTCTGGGGAAAAAAAAAAAAAAGCCTATTCAGATATCCTGCCCATTTCTTAATGGGATTGTTTGGGGGGGGGTTGCTGTTAAGTTGTAGAAGTTCTTTGTATACTTTGGATATTGACCCCTTATCATATATCTGATTTGTAAATATTCTCTCCCATTCAGTAGATTGCTTTTTTATTTTGTTCATGGTTTTCTTCACTGTGCAAAATTTATCTTTCCAGAGAATCAGCTCTTATATTCATTGATCTTTTCTGTTGTCTTTTCATTTCATTTTTTTCCTCTTTGATCTTTGTAATTTCCTTCCTTCTGCTAACTTTGAGCTTCATTTGTTCTTCTTTTTCTAGTTCCTTGAGAGGTGATGTTAGGTTGTTCACCTGAGATTTTTCTCATTTCTTGAGCTAGGCATTTATCTCTATGAACTTTCCTTTTAGAACTGCTTTTGCTGCATCCCGTAAGTTCGTGTTGTGTTTCCATTTTCATTTCTCTCAAGGTATTTTTTGATTTCTCTCTTCGTCTTTGACCAGTAGCATGTTGTTTAATCTCTATAAAAATATATTTGTTAATTTTCCAATTTTCTTTTTGTGATTTCTAGTTTTATACCATTGTGGTCAGAAAAGATCCTTGATATGATTTCAATATTCTTTAATTTGTTAAGACTTGTTTTCTGACTTAACATATGATCTATCCTGGAGAATGTTCTATTCACACTTGAGAAAAATATATATTCTGCTGCTTTTGAGTGGAATGTTCTTATATATCAATTAAGTCCATCTGGTGTAATGTGTCATTGAAGGCCAATATTTCCTTATTGATTTTCTGTTGGAATAATCTATCTGTTGGTAGAAGTGGGGTATTAAAGTCCCTTACTATTATTGTATTACTGTCTGTTTCTCCCTTTAGGTCTATTAATATTTGCTTTATATATGTAGGTGCTCCTATGTTGTGTACATAAATATTTACAAATGTTATATCCTCTTATTGGATTGGCCCCTTTACCATTACATAGTGCTTTCTTTGTCTCATTATAATCTTTGTTTTATAGTCTATTTTGTTTGATGTAAATATAGCTATCCAGCTTTCTTTTGGTTTTCATTTGCATGGAATATCTTTTTCCAGCACTTCATTTTCGGTCAGTGTGTCCTTAATTCTGAAGATTAGTCTCTTGTAGGTAGCGTATAGGTGAGTGTGGTTTTCTCATTCATTCAGCCATTCCATGTCTTTTGATTAGAGAATTTTCCCCATTTACATTTAAGAAATTATTGATTAGTATTTGTTGCCATTTTGTTCATTGTTTTCTCAGTGTTCCATAGTTTCCCCTTTTCCTTATCCTCCTCTTTCTCTCTCCCTTTGTGGTTTGAGGACTTTCTTTAGTTGTATGCTTAGATTTCTTGCTCATCTTCCGTGTATATACTGTAGGTTTTTGCTTTGTGGTTACCATGAGACTTACATATAACAATTTAGATTGATAACAGTCTATCTTAAGTTGGTAAATTAAGTTCGAACACATTCTAAAGCTCTACATTTTTACTCTATCCCCATGTTTTATGTTTTTGATGTCACATCTTACATCTTTTTTATGTTGTGTATCTTTTAACCATTGCAATTATTACTTATTAATAATTATATTAATTATACTAATAATTATAAAAATATTTATTATTTTTAACATTCATATTGGCTTTTTAAGTGATTAATCCACTGCCTTATTATATATTTACTTTACCATATACTTACCTTTGCCTATACTTTTGTATATTTTCTTGTTACTAATTAGTGCCCTTTCTTTTCACATAAAGAGGTTCCCTTAACATGTTTGGTAAGGTTGCTTAGGTGATGAGGAACCCTTCTACCGTTGGCTGCTTTGGAAAATTCCATCTCCCCTTCAGTTCCTAACATTTACTTTGCCGGGTAGAATATTCTTGGTTAAAGTTTTTTTTCTTCTAGCACTTTGAATAAATCATGCCATTCTCTTCTGGCCTACAAAGTTTCTACTGAAGAAATCTGATAGTTTTATGTGTGTTCGCTTGTATGTAACAAGTTTTTTGTTTTTCCTTCCTGCTTGCAGCATTCTCTTTATCTTTAATTTTCAACGTATTAATTATAATGTGTCTTGGTGTAGTCTCCTTGGGTGTATTTCGTTTGGAACCCTCTGGTCTTCCTAGATCAATACGTGGGGTTTTTTTTTTTCCCCTCCAAGTTAGAGAAATTTTCAGTAATTGTTTCTTTCTGACCCTTTCTCTCTTTTCTCCTGGGAACCCTATAGTGTGAACATTAGTCAGCTTGATGTTGTCCTAGGAGTCCTTTAAGCTTTCATCACTTTTTTTCCATCCTTTTTTCTTTTTACTGCTCTGGGTGAGTTCCAGGGTCTTGTCTTTGAGGTCACTGATCCTTTGCCCTGCTTCATCTACTCTGCTGTTGAACCCTTTTACTATACTTTATGACAATTACTTTGAACTCTTCTTCTTCTGGGTTTTTTTTTTTTTTTTTTGGTCTACAAGACTGGTTTTATTTTGGTTGATTTCTACATTGGGCTATAATTGACATATAACATGAATTTCAGGTATACAGCCTAATGATTCACTATGTGTACATGCTGTGAAATGATCACAAGAAGTGTACTTAACATCCATCACCACACACAGTTACAAATGTTTTTCTTGTGATAAGAAATTTGAAGATCTACTCTCTTAGCAAATTTCTTTTTTTTTTCAAGTCTAACTAGACTGTTACATTTATTTTTTTAATATTTTTTTATTATGTTAGTCACCATACAGTATATTCTTAGTTTTTGATGTAGTGTTCCATGTTTTATTATTTGCATATAACACCCAGTGCACCATGCAATACGTGCCCTCCTTACTACCCATCACCAGCCTATCCCAGTCCCCCACCCCCTCCCTTCTGAAGCCCTCAGTTTGTTTCCCAGAGTCCACAGTCTCTCATGGTTCATTCCCCCTTCTGTTTACCCCCCCTTCATTCTTCCCTTCCTTCTCCTACTGATCTTCCTGTTATTTCATACGTTCCATAAATGAGTAAAACCATATGATAATTGTCTTTCTCTGCTTGAACTCTATTAGGTAGATTGTTTATCAATATTCCATTAAGGTTTTTTTCAATGGTTTTATCTTGGGAGGTTTTTTTTGTTTGGAACATATTCCTCTGTTTCTTCATTTGGCTTGACTCTCTGTGTTGGTTTCTATATAGCAGATGAAGCAGCCACCTCTTCCATTCTTGAAGGAGTGGACTCGTGTGGGAGATAAAACTTATCATTCAACCCTGCCCTGGATCTTGGTATTCTCAAACTTTTGTGATCGTCCAAGCAACCTATTTTTAATAGCTCCCAGTAGTGAGGCTATGCCAAGACCTGTCAGTGTCCTAAAAGAGAGGACCTCAGTCAGCACTCAGATTCAGGCTGATTAGGAGCCAGACCCTCTGGCAGCAGCTTTTAGATTATGCAAATATCCACAGTCTTGTGTGACTACAAACATAAGCCCCACTGGCTACCAGAACTGGGCAATCTGGAGACGTCCTCTAGGTGACAGTCAGAACAATCAGGGCTCCACGTGAATGTATAAGCTCCTTTCTGGGAGATGCCTGTGACTAGTAGTGAGGCAGAGGGGAGAGTACAAAGATGGTGGCCACTGGCACACCTGAAGCCTGGCCCTTAGGCCAAAACTCCAGGATAAGCAAATGCATCTCCTTAATAGAATGACTGGAGTTGTGTTTCAATTTGATGTTTATACAATGCCCTAGGGGTGACAGCCTGCCAAGAACTCTCCAGTTGTTACAGTCCTGTGGGACACCGGAACATAGGCCTCCCTGGCCACCAGAATCAGGTGACCAAGGGGGCATTTTCTGGATAGCAGCCACAAAAACCATGGCAGTAGACTAAAAACCAGGGCATCAGATGTGTGTAAGAGCTCCCCTCTGAGAGATACTTGCACGCCTGGAGCACAGCTGAGGGAGAGCATGAAGATGGTACCCACACTCCAAGGTCTCTGGAAGGGATAACAGTCACCTGTTAGATGTGTGTCAAAACTTCTTTTTTTAAATATTATAATTTCTGTCTTCTAACATGATAATATTACTAGCACACTTTGTTGGAATGCCTGTGTGCAGAGAGCAAATATTTCATTCAATATCCACAATACACCTTTAAATTAGATTTTATTATTACTATTTTATAGAGTAGGAAACTGAGATTAAGGTATTTATTCAGTACTTTATAATTAGACAGTAGAAGAGGTAGGATTCAAGTTTATATCTGTCTGACCTCAAGTCCCAAGTTTGTCTATAATTCTGTGCTGCCTCCCAATAATGTCTATGCTCCTGGAGACAGACTATAGACTGATAGTTTAATAAATGTGGAAACAAAAAAATTGACACATAGATTTATTTAAATCATAGTTATTTCTTCCCTGCAATCCAAGTTCTTTATATTGACCCAGACTGTATTAAATCAAGGCACATTTCAAATCTGGTGTTAATGGACCAAGAAAAGGATAAAAGATATTCTCAGATAGCAAAAAAGGAGGTTTAAATACATCTACAACATCTTTTTTCATTTTTAACATTAATCCTGGGACTGCCCCTCTGTAAAGACAATTGACCTGAAAGATGCTTTTTTTTTTATATTCAGTTGAAATTCTTTTTGATCATCTAAAGTCAGATACTTACTCATTTCTGACAAAAATAGTCCAAGAAATTGATTAGACATCTTCTTTCAATTTTTCCACAAATTGTTTCTTATTAACAAAGTTAATTTACCACAGACCTGATGAGATTGTTAGGTCATTGGAGCATGGATACACAGCATAGTCTATAATTTAAGAAAGTTTCTCTCGATTACTTTATGATAGGATAGGGAAACAAAATAGAGGAGAAATTACTGATGCATTAGAGTTCATAATTTTTCCTTTTCAGCAAAATGAACTCTTCATACATCTTTAGAGAATATGATTTTTAAAAAATCTGAAAATACTCAAGCTGGTCAAATGAGGGAAAACAATCGGGTGGAATGTGCTTGTGATAATAAATGGGGAAGAGGGGGGACTAGAAAAGAGAGAACTCTAACCTCTTCATTGTCTGTAACAGCAAGTATACTAATATACCTATAAATGGAAAAAGTCAGGAAGAATACCAAAATACTAAGACCTCATTTGTGTTAAGGTGGGAAGATCATGGCTTATTCTTTTTCTTCCCTCTCTTATGCTCCACGTTTAGTGATGTAGTGATTTTCCATTTGCTACAGATACAGACGAAGTCCCCTTCATTTCACTCCTCAATCTCATTCTCTTTCTCCCTCCCAGAGGCAAAGTTTAATATGGATACTGGGGTATATTTATTTTATATTTATTTTATTTATATTTATTTATATTTATTTTATATATTTATATAAAAATAACCAGGCTTCCTTAGGTTATTTATTTAGAAATAAAATTTCTAAACAATAGTACACAACTTCAGTTTTACTAGATATTGAAAAACTATATTCCAAAATGGTTGTGCCAGCTTAATTTTCAAGCCAGTATAAAGTTCCAGTTTCTCAGTATTTTTGCCAAATGAGATATTATTTTCAAACTTTGGGATTCTTGCTTAAACTGGTGGGTGTGAACTAATTCTCATTGTCTTCTTTCCATTTCCCTGTTTACTACATGGTTGTGAATTTCTTTTTTATTTTTTTGCGTGTGAATTTATTTTTATAAGCTATTCAAAATTCCCCTTCTGTGATGTCTATAATATCCATTTGTCCAGTTTTCTATGAGTTTGTCTTTCTTTCCTATTGCAGAAGTTTCCAGTGGAGTTGAGATATTAATTCTCTGTTACAGTTTACCATTAAGTGTGATATTTGTTGGAGATTATGGAATTTTTTTTGCATCTATTAAAATAATCTGGTTTTCTGTTACTGCTTCAGTGTGATAAATTGCAATGGTAGATTTTCTGATGCCATCGTTGACATCTTGGAATAAATTTTAGTTCTTGAATTCATTTTAATACTGATTTATTCTTTTTTTTTTAGTATTTAGTGAGTTTGGGCTAAAATCTTTAGAAATTGGGCTATATTTTTAAATTTTTGGTCATGTTATAGTTTTCATATCAAAATCATACTTCCCTTTTAAAATTAGTAGGGTAGCTTTACTCTTTTTCTGTTCTCTGAAACTATTCATTCAGACTCGCCCATAAAACTATTTGGTGGAGGAGAAAGAAAGGGATGGGTTGAGTGTGAAGGTAAGTGGGAGGGAGAGTGGATGTGTGTACAATTGATTTCAGGCTCCTTAATGTTTTATTGGCCTATCAGCCTTTGTATGTAGCTCTTCAATCTCTGGGGTAATTTTATATTTATAAGTTTGCAAGTTTTCTCTGAATTTTCAAATTTATTAGCAGAAAGCTTATCATAACATTTTCTTAGATTTCTGAAAACCTCTCATGAAACATGAGAGACTATGGACTCTGAGAAACAAACTGAGGGCTTCAGAGGGGAGGGGGTGGGGGAATGGGATAGGCTGGTGATGGGTAGTAAGGAGGGCACGTATTGCATGGTGCACTGGGTGTTATACGCAACTAATGAATCATCGAACTTTACATCAAAAACCAGGGATGTACTGTATGGTACTAACATAATATAATAAAAAAATTATTATTAAAAGATTTCTGAAAACCTAAATCTGTCTCTAGTTTTGTTGTCTTTCTTATCCAAAATTTGTGCGCATGTGTGTATGTACACACATGGATGTACCACCTCTCATTTTCTTGATCAGTCGTGCTAAAGTGTGGTCTAATATTAATAAACCTACCTAAGACTTCCCTTGGTTAGTATTTTATTTGCATCTCTTTTTCTGTTAATTTTTAAAGAGCTTTGGTTTGCTTGGTGCTTTTTGGAGGCATTAGCTAGATTTTTACAACATGCAGACACTATTTTATTAAAATAATCGATCTGCGTTTATTGTTATTCTTGATCTATTTGGACGTTTTGTCATATTTTATGTTTCAAATATATTATGAAATTTTTTATGTGTATATATTTTTTCTCATTCCATTGTCTCGTTCTACCAGTTGAGAAGTTGAACACTCGGTTTCTGTTCTTCTTAGTGGTTACAGTTAAATTTTGACATCCAATTAACTAAGTCTGATACTAATCAGAATCTCTCTCTTGCTCCTAAATTATACAAAGATGTAAGGATAACTTTCATAGCCCTCTCCCACTATCTTTCATATTTATTTAATATTTTTAATTCCATCTTACTCTTAAACCTCTACAAATTAGTCACTTTACAGTTGACATGTATTTAGATTTACCGATAGCTTTATTTGATCACCATTATTTCTTTTTTTAATTGAAATAGCATACAGTGTCTTATTATTTTCAGGTACACAACATACTGATTCGACAATTCTATGTTACTCCGTGCTCATCACAATAAGTGTAGTCACCATCTGTCACCACAGTGTTAATACGATATTATTGATTATGTTCCCTATGCTGTACTTTTCATCTCCATGACTTATTTATTTATACCTGGAAGTTTGTACCTCTTAATCCCCTTCACCTATTTCCCCACTCCCCCAGCAACCACCCCTCCCGTAACCACCAGTTTGTTCTCCATATTTATGACTCTGTTTCCACATACAAGGGAAATCACATGGTATTTGTCTTTGTCTTTTTCTTTGACTTATTCCACTTAGCATTATACCCTCTGGGTCCATCCACAATGCCACAAATGGCAAGATTGTATTCCTTTTTATGGATAAGTAATGTTCCATTGTGTATATATACCACTTGTTCTTTATCCAGTCATCTATCGATGACACTTGGGCTGCTTCCATAACTTGGTTATTGTAAACAATGCTGCAATAAACAGGGATATGTATAGCTTTTCAAATTAGTGTTTTAATTTTCCTTAAGTAAATACCTAGTAGTGGAATTACTGGATTGTCTGGTAATTCTGTTTTTAATTTTTTGAGGGACCTCTGTACTGTTTTCCACACTGGTTATACCAATTTACATTTCCATCAACAGTACATGAGAGTTCCTTTTTCTCTACATCCTTGCAAACACTTGTTATTTCTTGTCTTTTTGGTTCTAGCCTTTCTGACAGGGATAAAGTAATATCTCATCATGGTTTTAATCTGCATTTCCCTGATGAGTGATGTGGAGCATCTTTTCATGTGTCTGTTGGCCATCTTTATGACTTCTCTGGAAAAACGTCTATTCAGGTCCTCTGCCCTCTATTTTTTAAAGATTTTATTTATTTGAGAGAGAGAGAGAGAAAGGCACAAGTGAGAGAACACAAGCAGGGGCACTGGTAGAGGAAGAAGCAGGCTTCCCTGCTGAGCACGGAACCTGATGCAGGGCTCAATCCCAGGACCCTGAGATCATGACCTGAGCTAAAGGCAGACGCTTAACCAACTGCGCAACCCTGGTGCCCCCCTCTACCCATTTTTAAATTGGATTATTTGGTTTTTTTTCAGTTTTGAGGTGTGTAAGATTTTTATATATTTTGGATTGTTTAAAAATATCTTTTCCCAGGGGCTCCTGGGTGGCTCAGTCGTTAAGCGTCTGCCTTCAGCTCAGGGCGTGATCCAGGCATTCTGGGATCAAGCCCCACATCAGGCTCCTCTGGTATGAGCCTGCTTCTTCCTCTCCCACTCCCCCTGCTTGTGTTCCCTCTCTCGCTGGCTGTCTCTATCTCTGTCAAATAAATAAGTAAAATCTTTAAAAAAATACATCTTTTCCCAGCCTTTTTGTTTTGTTGATGCTTTCCTTTGTTGTGCAAAAGCATTTAATTTTAATGCAGTACCAAGAGTTTATTTTTGCTTTTGTTTCCCTTACCTGAGGAGACATCCACAAATATATTGCTAAGGCCAGTGTCAAAGGGATTACTGCCCACGTTTTCTTCTAGGAGTTTTATGGTTTCAGGTCTCATATTTAGGTCTTTAATCCATTTGAGTTTATTTTTACGTATGCTGTAAGAAAGTTGTCCAGTTTCATTCTTTTGTATGCAGCTGTACAGTTTTCCCAGTACCATTTATTGAATAGATTATCTTTTCCCCATTGTATGTTCTTGCCTCCTTTGTCATAGACTAATTGATCATATAAGTGTGGGTTTATTTCTGGACTTACTGTCCTGTTCTATTGACCTATGTGTCTAATTTTGTGCCAGCACCAGAATTTTCTGATTATTATAGCTTTATGGTATATCTTAAAATTGGGGGTTATGATACCTCTAGCAATCTTCTTTCTCAAGATTGCTTTGGATATTCGAGGTCTTTTGTGATTCCATACAAATTTTATAATTTGTATATCTACATACTATAAATATTTTATATGCATATGATAATTTACATACAATTATTCTAGTTCTGTGAAAAAGGCTATTGGTATTTTGATAGAGATTGCATTGAATCTAGATTGCTTTTGGTAGTATGGACATTTTAAAAATATGAATTCTGCCTGTCTATGAGCATGGTATACCTTTCTATTTGTCTCATGTTCTCTCTTTCTCATCAGTGTTGTTTTTTGTTTCTTTTTTTGTTTTTAAAGATTTTATTTATTTATTTGACAGAGATAGAGACAGCCAGCGAGAGAGGGAACACAAGCAGGGGGAGTGGGAGAGGAAGAAGCAGGCTCATAGCGGAGGAGCCTGGTGTGGGGTTTGATCCCATAACGCCGGGATCACGCCCTGAGCTGAAGGCAGACGCTTAACCGCTGTGCCACTCAGGTGCCCCTCTCATCAGTGTTTTATAGTTTTTAGAGTACGGGTCTTTCATGGCCTTAGTTGAGCTTATTCCTAGGTATTTTATTCTTTTTGGTGCAATTGTAAATGGAATTAATTTCCCTTTCTGCTACTTTACTACTAGTGTATAGAAATGCAGCATAGGGGTGCCTGGGTGGCACAGCGGTTAAGCGTCTGCCTTCAGCTCAGGGCGTGATCCTGGCGTTCCGGGATCGAGCCCCACATCAGGCTCCTCTGCTATGAGCCTGCTTCTTCCTCTCCCACTACCCCTGCTTGTGTTCCCTCTCTCGCTGGCTGTCTCTATCTCTGTCCAATAAATTAAAAAAATCTTTAAAAAAAAATGCAGCATATATTTGTTTACTTATTTTGTATCTTGCAACTTCACTGAACCATTTATCAGTTTGAATAGTCTTTTGGTGGAGTCTTTAGGAGCTTCTCTATATAGTATCCCGTCATCTGCAAATAGTGACAATTTTACTTCTTCCTTAACAATTTGGATTGCCTTTTATTTCTTTTTCTTGTCTGATTGCTGTGGTTAGGATTTCCAGTATTGTATTGAATAAAAGTGGTTAGAGTAGACTTCCTTGTCTTCTTCCTGATCTTAGAGGAAAAGTTTCAGCTTTTCACCTTTGAGTATAATGTTAGCTGTTTTTCTTATGTGGCCTTTATATGTTCAGGTGTATTATCCCTAAACCCGCTTTGTCAAGATTTTTTTTTGTCATAAATAGATATATTTTTTCCTTCTTTTTTAGATGCATTTTTTCCAATGCCCTTTTTTGCTTCTGTAGAAATGATAATGTTTTTATTGTTCCTCTTATTAAGGTGATATATCACATTGATTTCAAATATTGAACCACTCTTGCATCCTGAAATAAATCCTACTTGATCTTGATTTTTTTTTTTATGTATTGTTGGATTTGGTTTGTTAGTATTTTGTTGAGGATTTTGGTATCTATGTTTATCAGAGATATGAGCTTGTAGTTTCCCCTTTTTTGTAGTGTCTTTGTTTGGTTGTGATATCAGGGTCATGCTGACCTCATAGAATGAACTTCACATTCTAAAAGTGATAAATTTTTACTCTCCTCTCTCTGTTTTTCGTATATGATATATTTTACATCTTTTTATTTTGTGTATTCCTTGACTGTTGTTTGTATATATAATTGGTTTTACTACTTTTGTGTTTGGCTTTATCCAAATTGGCTTTATCAGTGATTAATCTACTACCTTCATTATATGTTTGCTTTTACCTGTGAAATTTTTTCTATTAATGATTTTCTTCTATTCATCGCCTTTTCTTTCCACTCAAAGTGTTCCCTTTAACATTTCTTGTAAGTCTGATTCAGTGGTGATTAACTCCTTTAACTTTGAGAATTTTTTTACTGCCTCTATTCTGAATGATAACCTTAATGGGTAGGTTATTTTTGGTTGCAGGATTTTTTTTCCCCCATAGGATTTTGATATATCATTTATTTACTTTTGCCACTTTAATTATTACCTGTCTTGGTGTGGACCTCCTTGGGTTAATTTTGCTAGAATTTCTCTTTGCCTTCTGGATCTGGATTTCTGTATCTTTCCCCAGATTCAGGGAGTTTGCAGCTATTATTTCTTCAAGGAAGTTTCTTTGCTTACCATTTTCTCTTTCCTTCTCCTTCTGGGCCCCCTATAATGTGAATGTTATTGCACTAGATTATGTCACTGAGTTTCCTTAATCTATTCTCATTTTTAAATTTTTTTTCCCATTCGTCTTGGGTGCTTTCTCTCACCCCATCTTCCAGATTGCTGATCTGTTCTTCCAAGTCCTCTAATCTGTTGTTGCCCTCTCATTTATTTTTTTAAGGGGGAGAAGGGCAGAGGGAATCCTAAGTAGGCTCTGTGCCCAGTGTGAAGCCCAATGTGGGGCTCAATTTCACAACCCTGAGGTCATGACCTGAGCTGAAATCAAGAGTCAGATGTTTAACTGACTGAAATCACCCAGGTGCCCCCTCCTTTCATGTATTTCTTATTTCAGTTATTGGATTCTTTGTCTGTGACTGGTTCTTTTTTATATATACCTTATCTCTTTATTGAAGTTCTCAGAGATCATCCACTCTTTTCTCACATCCAGTGAATATCTTTATGACCATGACTTTGAATTCTTTATCAGGTATATTGTTTATCTCAGTTTCATTTAGCTCTTGTGCTGTGATTTTTGACTTATTCTTTTTATGTGGGACGTATTCCTCTGTCCCTTCATTTTGTCTAACTCCGTATATTTGTTTCTGTATATTAGGGAGGGCAAATACATCTTTTGGTCTTAAAAGTNTTGTGCTGTGATTTTTGACTTATTCTTTTTATGTGGGACGTATTCCTCTGTCCCTTCATTTTGTCTAACTCCATATATTTGTTTCTGTATATTAGGGAGGGCAAATACATCTTTTGGTCTTAAAAGTAGTAGCTTTGTGTAGAAGAGGTCCTGTCATGTCCTGTAACACAATCCCTCCAGGTCACAAGAACCAGGCACTCCAGGGATGTCTCCGTTATGGGCTGTCTGTGCCTTACTGTTGTGTCTGAGCTGTGATTGCCTTCAGACCAGCTGGCTGCAATGACCCACTTTCCCTATTGTGAGCACACCCTCGGGGTTTGGTCCCTGAGCTGTTGAGAGGCCTGAGACCATAGGGGGCTCCTATGTGGGCAGGGTGAGCAGTCAGACTGGATGTCTGCAATTAGTCTCTCTGCCACAGTTGCAGGCTCACCCCAAAGCAAGGCCCACTTTCTGCACAACCAGTTGGAATCGTGGGCATGCTGGTGTGTAGTACTATCTCCCCTTTTCCCCAGGGCAGGAGTCACTTTGGAATGATACTGATTTCTGCTGGGGCCACATGCAGGGTATGGCCAGGTAGGACCTGTTTTGAAGGGACACCTGCTAAGGTGGGTGGGTTGGATGGGGTGTGTCTGCAGGTGAACACAGGGCTGGGGCATATAGTGCTAGCAAGTTAGATGGAGAGTTTTAGTGCTGGGTCCCACAAATGTCTAGAGTGGGGGAGGGGAGGAGAAATGGTACCTGCCAGTGCTTTTGTTCCTAGAGAAATCCCCTGAAGATTCCTGCCCCACCAGCACCCATTCTGAGAGTAGCAAATAAAATTTGATGTCTACCCAGGCACCTTTCCAACCACTGCCTCTGTGCTGTGTCTAAGCCAAGTTATTTATTATGCTGGTTCTTTAAGTGCAGGGACTCAGTTTCTTTGCACCCTCCAGCTCTTCCAGAGTTAACCCTGCTGATATTAAAGCTCCAGAAGTTAAGCCCCACTGGTTTTCAAATCCAGATGTTATGAAGACTCATCTTCCCAATGCAGGTCCCTGGTTCCTAGGGTGGGGTCTGATCCTCCTGCTTCTTCCTGCTTGTGGTGTCCCTCCCATTTGTGGTTAGTCTTGCTGAGGATTTGCTTCCCAACTATGCCTCTACACCCTTACCATTTTCCATGTGGTCTCTGTACAATCAGTAGTGGAAGGTCTGCCTTGCCAGCCTTGAAGTCAATGTCGGAGTTCATTCAATAGATGTAGTTGTTATCTCACTGTGTCTGTGGGACCAGGTGAGTTCGGGATTTCCTGCTCTGCCATCTTTTCTATATAAT
This sequence comes from Ailuropoda melanoleuca, assembly GCF_002007445.2. Lineage (NCBI taxonomy): Eukaryota > Metazoa > Chordata > Mammalia > Carnivora > Ursidae > Ailuropoda > Ailuropoda melanoleuca. Next base: position 31,228,658 of record NC_048219.1, on the reverse strand, counting down.
CCCCCACCATTCTTTCTTATGTCCTACTTCATTACAAGTTCAAATGCTTTGAAGGATTTGATGTATTTCAGCAAGGATCTATGAGCAATAAATATGTGTACTGGTATTCAGAAAAGGTCCTTGTTCTCCCCCAATTTTAATGATAATTTAGATAAAAGATAATTTGATACTGATCTCTTTCCTCAGCACTGAAGATATTATCCACAATCTCCACCACCTGTTGCTGCTAATGAGAAGTCCCTTGCCGGTCTGCTCTTCCTTAGTAATCTATCTTTTCTCTCACAGAGCTTTTACATATTTTCCTTTGACTTATGCTTACTTATTACAAAGTATGAAAGCGTGGATTTATCATATTTCTTATTGTTGAAGCTGCTTCAGTAGAAGCATTTATGTCCCCTTTCAATTTTAAAAATCTTAGTATTATCATGTGAACACTGATTCCTTTTCATCATCCCTTTTCTTTTTCCTTTTTAGAATCCCTAGTCTATATATGTTGAACCTTCTCATTCCATCCTCCCCATTGTTAACTTCTCTTTTAATATTTTGCATCTCTTCATCTCTCCATGCTACATTCTGGGTGACTTCCTTAGATCTAACTAACTCGCCGATTCTTTCTTCTGCTGTGTCTAATCTACTTTTTAATCTCTACATTAAATTTTCTATTACAAGAACTAATGATTTCTGTACTCCTTTCTCCTGTCCCTAAATCTACTTTTTTCCACACTCTTTATTTATTTTCTTTTTTACCTAATGGCTTTTATTCCTTACTTTATTTCTTTGAACATTTAAAAAGAAAAACACTTAAAGTCCCTTTCATGCCATTCTGTTACTTAATTCCGTCATTCTATCTTCTGACTATGTGTGGTAACTCATCTCTGTGTGTTTTTGTTTGTTTGTTTGTTTTTACTATAAGCTTGTTTTAAGTGGAAATTGTTTCTTTTGGCATCTTTACAGAATGATTTCAGATTCGCTTTACAAGAGAGGGTTAGATTGCAAGCACCATTTTGTCTCTGTGCCTCTGAAATACACAGTATATATTTAGAACCCCACCTGCACTTGGTTTTCAAGTTTCTGATTTCTCATGGGTGATTCTTTTAGCTCCAGCAATCATAGCTGGATACCAATCTTCCCTGCTGGTCCCTGGGAAAGTGCACACATATTTTTTGCCATTTGTTTTACAGGTGAAATGACATTTTGTGATTCTGAACTTTATGCTGATAGCTTGGTTCTAGCTTCCCATTCAGATGAGGCCTGTGGCTCAGACTTAACTTTTGACTCAAAGTAAATCCTCAGCCACCCAGTCATTAAGATTTTTCTTTATCTGTCTCAGTTTTCCTTTGCATGTTATTCTCGCTTACATCTTTAGTTGTGCTTTCCTCTCTGTATCTGACACCTGGAGACTTGACTTTATTGATTTCTAGATAAGTTACATGTTCTTCCTGTAATTCTTTGTGGTGGTATATGTTCCAGAATTTCTATGTTTGGGGTGGGGCGGTGTGCCTTCCAGATCTGTTTCAATCGCCGTACCTGTCAGACATACTACTTCTCTAACGAAGACAAAATACACAAAGTTTTAAAATATGTTTCGAGCAGTGTTTCAAGTAACCTTTTTCTCCATGCTTTTCAGTGCTGAATTTGAAGAACCACATAATTATGAGGCAACAATTTCATATCTGAAACACTCTAGCAACTCCATTAACCTGTGCACCGCAAAAGAAATTGCTGATGGTAAGTCTGCTAAGCCAATTAATATTGTAACCCTGTGTGGAATGAAAATATGGCAAAAATGGTATTTTCCCTCTAGCTAACTATAAGTTTAAAAATTCACAGCCATGCTGCTCTACCATCTCATTTCTTTCTTTTCTTTTCTTTTTTTTTCTTTTCCTGCTTGTCTCTTAAAACTATAAATAGATCCAGTCGGGCATCAATACTATCTCACAGCTCCTAATGCTGCCTTCTCTCTACCTCTTCTATTCTCTCCTTCACCAATCTACTTAGATGCCTTGCTTTCTGTAGATATGTGGGAGGGAAAATCAAGATAGGGTGATTCATTTTTCTTCCTTCTCTTCCTATAGAAACTTCATCTCTCTTCTTGTGGTGTCTTTCTTAAACTCCCCTGGTAACTCCGTGTGTGGAGAGGGAGATAACAGACTATGAGAATTGGGTCCCTGTGTTTAGTCTGAATAGGAGCAGAGAATTCATTTAATGGATCTGACCACTGGTTCAGAGCTAAGTCTTCCCGCCTCTGGTATTGCCGACAAAGCTCAGACCTTTCTATGGAGAAAGAGACCCTGTCAGGTAAGAAAATGAAGAAGGAGGGGCTCATAACATTTCTACAAGTTTCTGTGTCTTTGTTCTGCCTGTAGGATCAGCTGATTCTCTGCAAAAGGCATAAACATTTGTGCTGGAATAAACATCAGTATTTTCTGAACCTGTACTGTGGGCCACACTTCTGTAGTAGGTTCTCTGTGTGCATCCCTGCTGATACAGCAGTTTTATTAGTCCACTTTTTGAGACAGGAAACTGAGGGCCAGAGTGGTCACACAAGGAATATACGATAGAGCTATAATGTGAAACAAACTTAGACTGCCTCTAAGATACATGGCGTTTTCACAATTTTATGCCGTTTCCATTCAAGGATGTTTTGCTTCCCCGGAGGGAGGGTTAGAGAGAGATCCTCTGATTCAGCTTCTTTATTGTACGGAGAAAAAGCCCAGTAGTCTGGGAGAAGTCATTTGCCTGGGAATGCAGACATAAGACGTTTGTAAGGTAGGAGTCAGGATCCATTGAAATTTCCCTCCCCTCCCCCAGGAAAGAAGGGTTGAAGAACTACTGGAAAAGCTCCCTCTCTCTTACTCTTACACCGGGCAAAGTCTAGATTCTCCCATATGGCTTCTAAAATACTAGTCATGAGACAAGCAACTCCTGTCCCCTCTCACCCCCATAGGCAATATTGTTCCATTCTTGGCGTGTCTGGGCATCTGCATCACAATATGGCTTCTCAAATTCTAACACTTAAAATATGAATCATGTGGGGATCTTGTTTAACATATCCTGGTTCAGCAGCTGTGGAGTTGGGCCTGAGAGTCTTCATTTCTAACAAGTTCCCTGGTGGTGCTGATGCTGCTGGTTTATAAACCGTGCTTTGAATAGAAAAGCCATAGGCCCCATTTGGACTAAATTCCAACTGCATGCCTTTCTACAAAGGGCTCATAGGGCTATTTAGATGCTCTCGTTGGAGCCTGTACCTTCACTTTCTGGATACATGAGACCCCCAGAATGCCCCCTTCCAAGTGACTGCCTGAGGTCCTGCTTGGGTCTCTTCCCTAAGTCCCAGGACAGACTGGGCTACATGGAGAGCAGTTCATGGAGGGGGGTGTGTGTGTGGATGGGATATGGACATTTGCAAGGCCCCTTGTCATGTAGGGTGAAGCTGAGGATTGAAAATGGGAAGCTGGACCAGAGGCCTGCATTTGTTCTTCCCAGGCCCCAAATGTTCAAGGTGGCCTGCGAGGGGACATCACCTGAGGTACCCAAAGAAGGAGCCACTACCTCAAGCCTCCCTTCAGTTTTTCACTGAAGGATTCTTCATGTACTTCATAAAGAGGCAAGTGTTTATGGCTGAAAGAGAGAGGGCTCAGGAAATAAGCCACTGATGCAACTGAGAGTATCAGAGCATGGGGTAACATAAAAGGAGGAAGGTGGGAGACAGGTGAGGATGGCGAAGGGTGTCCCTTGCCAGAGAACATCCTGGTGGGGGATAGGAATAGAAACCTGCCAGGGCTAAAGAAACTGAAGAACTACAGCCTGGGATCAAAAGGATCCTGTTACATGTCCCCACCCCTTTCCTTGTTCCTCTTTAAAGGACCAAGATGCAGTTACCCTATAGAAAACAACAAACAAACAAAAAGGGAGGAAGCTATTTTACTCCCACTTGAATTTATTCATTTGACTCTTTCCCCATTTATCTTCCATTATCTTCATACTGCTTTAATGGATGAATGACATCTGCAACCTCAGTGTCTTCATCTGTAAAATGGGTATAATATCGCCTTTGTGGCATTGTTGTGAGAGTTTGGTAAAACAATACATTTAAAATCAAGTGGAATTCTGCTTCTGGAAAGGTGAAGCATATATACTCTTCCCTATTCCTCCTGCTAAGTACAACTGAAACTGTTGGATATCATATGTAAAACAAACACAAGAAAACTGGAAGACTCTGAAAAGGTAGCAATAAGAAGGTATACCAGCTAGAGGCCTACTAACCCAAGGAAGAATAGGTGGTGAATTTCTTGGATTTTCTTCTTGCCTCATGTGTCCAGACTTGGAGCTGAAGAAGCCAGCAATCCAGAAATACCAGTAGGTACAAACAGAAACATCTCTAGCAAAAGCCTGTTCTCTCTAGCCAAAGGACCAGAAAAGGGGCAGTCTAGAAAAACAGCCTCTAGACAGTAACTGTTCTACTCCAGCCAAACATCACAGAAAAAAAGTATGACTCCACCCCACCAGCCAATGCTGAGTGGGGATCCCAGACACCCACCTTCATCAGGCTGCAATTATGCACCCCAGCCCCTCTGCTGGGGTGGTGCAGAGAAAGTTAAGTCAGAAGTTAGGACTTTCATCCTTCAGGAGTAACAAAACTCCACCTACAAGGAAGACCTCATAGGGAGTTTGTATTCCAGTCTCCCAACCAGCAGAAGGTGCCCCTTCTTCTCCTTGTTGGGCTGTTAGAGAAGACCCAGTGGAGAATCAGGACTTTCGCAACTACCCAGCAGTAAGGAGGCCAAAGGGGGAGAAAAACAAGCACTCCTACCACTCTTAGCCAGCGTGTTATCAGCAGAAGCTGAGTGGGGAACTGGAGTGCCCACTCTTGCCCAGGAGTAGTGAGGAGCCCAAGACCCCTCACTTGGGGTCTTGGAAAGCCAAGAAGTGGAGAACCTAGATATGTACTTTCAGCTGACAGGAAAAAATCATCCCATTTCTGTCACCAGGAAAAGCCAACTAAACAGAAACTTTAAATAATATTCACAGTCTCATAATACTTAAAATGTCCAGGTTTCAACAGAAGATTACCCATCATACCAAGAACCAAGAAAGTCTATACTTGAATGAAAAGAGATGATCAGTAAATGCCAACATTGAGACAACTGAAGTATTAGCATGTTCTGAAAGACTTTGAAGCAGCTGTTAATACTTTTTATATTTAATAATTAAATTAAAATTAAATATTTAATATTAATATTTAATGAGAAATTATGAACATGTTTGAAACATAAAAAATAGAGTTTTACTCTATTTTTAGAAGAAATAGAATGTCTCTGCAAAGAAATGGAAGATGTAAAGAAAAAGAAATAGAAACTTTGAAGAATACAATAAGAAAAATAAAAAGTTCACTGGATGGGGTCAACAGCAGAATAGGGAGACTAGAAGAATCCATAAACTTGAAAGAAATGATATAAATTACCCAATTTAAACAATAAGAAAACAGGAGGAAAAAATGAACAGAGCTTCAAGGACCTGTGGGACTATAATGAAAGTCTTAAATTGCAGTACTGGAAAGAAAGGGGAAAGAGAATGCTACCGGAAAAGTACTTGAAGAAATTGAAAACTTTCCCAATTTGGTAAAAGACATTAAACAACAGATTGAAGAAGCCAAAAAAATCCCAAACAGGATAAACCCAATCCACGCGAAAACATAATCAAACTTCTAAAAATAAAAAGTAAAAATCTTGAAATCAGCAAAAGAAATGATACATTACCTATAGGTGAAAAACAATTTGAATGACTAAATTTCTCATCAGAAACCATGAAAGCCAGAAGAAAGTGGCACAACATTGTTCAAGTACAAGAAGAAAAGAACTATCAATCCAGAATCCTATTACTGGTGAAAATATCCTTCAAAATTGAAGGAGAAATCAAGATATTCTGAGATGAAGGAAAACTAAGAAAATCTGTTCCAGCAGACCTATCCTAAAAGAATGGCTAAAGGAAGCTTTCTAGATAGAAAAGAAATGATAAAAGGAAGAACCTTGGACCATCACTTCAAGAGAAAGAAAAATGGAAAGCATATAAATGTGAGTAAATGTGGCATATTTTCTTTGAGTTTTTTAAATTGTGTTTGATGGTTGAAGCAAAGCGCTTAACATAGTTCTAAGTGTATAAAAGAAATACATAAGACCACTATAAGGAATGGGTTAAGGGACATAGAGGAAAATAAAGTTTCTGTACTTCACATGAACTAATAAAATGTGCATACCAGTAGACTATGATGTTATGTGTGTATATATAGTGTAATCCCTAGAGCAATCACTAAAAAGCTATACAGTGAGATATGAAGAAAAAAAAACACTATAGGCAAATCAAAAATAATTCTAAAAAATGTTCAAGTAACCCACAAGAAAGCAGGAAATATCAAACAGAGAAGCAAAAAACAGAATAAACAGAAAATAAGAAAGGGCAGACTTAAGTCCTAATATATCAATAATTGTGTTAATTACATTAAATGTAAATTGCCTAAATATGCGAATTAAAAAGCCCTAACATATCAATAATTGCATTAATTACATTAAATGTAAATTGCCTAAATATGCCAATTAAAAGAGAGAGATTAGAAGATGCAAATTTAAAGAATGTCAGTGTGACTATATTAATAACTGATAAAGCAAACTTCAGAGCAAAGAAAATTACAAGAGATGCAGAGGGACTTAGAAGTGAATGTAATATGTAATGATAATAGGGTCAATCCATCAAGAAGACAAAACAGTCTTAAGTGTGTGTGCACCAAGCTCCCGAGCTGTGATACATGTGAAGCACAAACTGAAAGAAGAAATAGACAAATGGACTCATAGTTTGAGACTTTAACACCCCTCTCTCCACATTGACAGAACACCTACTCAGAAAATCAGCAGGGATACAGAAGAATTCAGCAACACCATCAGCAACAGGATCTAACTGATATCTATAGAAGGTGCAACAGGAGCAGAATGCATGTACTTTTCAAGCATCCATAAACATATACCAGGATAGACCACATTCTGGGCCATAAAACAGCACATTTTGAAAAATTGAAATCATAGTGTATTTTCTAAACACAATGTAATCAATTTAGAAATTAGTAACGAAAAGATAACAGAAAACTCTCTAAGCACTTAAAAACAAAAGCCCACATTTCTAAAAGGAAATCAAAATATATATTGAACTGAATGAAAATGAAAATATATAAAAAAAACTGTGGGACACAGCCTAAGGAATGCAGAGGAGAAATTAATAGCACTAAATGCTTACATCAAAAAAGAGGAAAATCCTTAAATCTGAGATCCAACCTCAAGAACATAGAAAGAGAAGAGAAAAACCTAAAGCAAGTGGAAGGGAGGGGAAAAAAAAGATTAAGAGCAGAAATAAATGAAATTGAAAACAGAAAAGCAGTAGAGAAAATCAATGAAAGCAAAAGCTTGTTCTTTGAAAAGGTCAATAAAATTGACAAACCTCTAGCAAGACTAACAAACAGAAGACACAAACAGTATCAAGAATGAAACAAAGATATCATTACAAACTGCAGACTTCAAAAGGACAATAAGAGGGTATTATGAACAACTCTACATATCTAAATTGGACAATTTAAAGATGGAACAATTCCTCAAAAACTCAAATTATGTCAAGTTACTCAATAGAAATCATTTGAATATCCCTGTAACTATTAAGTTCATTGAATCCATAATTAAAAAAAAAAAAGCTATAACACTGTATGTTAACTATACTGGAATTAAAATTTAAAAATAAATTAACAGAAAATAGGACTCCCCAAAAGACCATCTCAAAGTCCTGGGAGATTTCACTGGAGAATTCTACCAAATGTTTGAAAATGAATTAACACTAATTCTATACAATCTTTCCAAGAAAAAAATGGAAGAGGAGGAAACACTTACTGATTCATTTTAAGAAGCTGGTATTACCCTAATAACAAACCCAGACAGAGACAGTGCACAAGAAGAACACACCAAAAAAAAAAAATATAATAATAAAAATAAATGAGTTCAACAAGGTCACAGGATACAAAATAGAATTTTAAAAATCCTATTTCTATATACTAGCAATGAACACACTAAAAGCAGAAAATACCATAACCTTCACAGTAGCTAAAGAGAAATAGACTTGAATCTAACAAAATGTTACAAGACTTAAATTTTGAAAACTACAAATTGCTGATGAAATAATTCAAAGGAAACCTACATAAATGGGGGAGATATACCATGTCTATGGATTGGAAAACACCATATAGAAAAAATATTCTCCCCAGATTGATAGATAGATATAATGTAATTCCTATAAAAATCCCAGCAAGATTTTTTTTTTTAAATATATTGACAAGACTATTCTAAAATGTATATAGAACAGCACCGGAACTAGAATAGCTAACAACAACAACAATCTTTGAAAAACTGGGAGGTAGCAGAGTAGCTAATTTCGAGAACGATGTCTGTAGTAATCAAAACTGTGGCATTGGCAGGGAAGGACACATAGCACAATGGAACAGAATTAGAACTGAAACCTACACAAGTGTGTCCAACTGATTTTTTTTTTTTTACAAAATTATAAAAGGGAATTTAATGGAGTAAATATTAGCCTTTCATGGTGTTGGAACAATTGGATATCCATAGGTAAAAATCAATCAATCAATCTCAACGTAAGTNACACAGAACTGAAACCTACACAAGTGTGTCCAACTGATTTTTTTTTTTTACAAAATTATAAAAGGGAATTAATGGAGTAAACATTAGCCTTTCATGGTGTTGGAACAATTGGATATCCATAGGTAAAAATCAATCAATCAATCTCAACGTAAGTCTCACATCTTCTACAAAGATTAACTCAGAATGGATTGTTCTTTCATTCTCTGCCCACCAAGGGTAAGGAATCTAAATGCTACCTTTCTGGAGGAGAGGGGGAGAGGGAGGGAGGAAAAGAAGGGGAAGGATGAGATGGTTAGCTTTCGCTATCACCATTGTATGAGTTCGTCCCTTAAACAATGCCAGGAAAACAAAGACCATCCCCTTGGGGACGCACAGCTCAGCATGGGTGCCTTTCTGAGGCTTTGCCCTTATATATAAAATGTGGGTAAGCAGGACTTAGGCTGTTCTAGAAGTTCTGCAGAATTGTCCCCAGAGGTCATCTAGACTAGCCATTCAGACCGCGCTTCCTAGGCCCTAGGACTGTCCTGAAGGATACTGGAGACCTTGAGGGTAACATCAACCAGAGAAGTTCTGTGTATGCTTATGGGCAATATTCCACTTAAATGAATGATTCCGTAGCTGGGAGGAAGTTCGAAAGCCATTTGCTAATGGAGTGACCTTGGGCAAGTTACTTCACTCTTTGGACATCTGCTTCCTCATCAGTGAAATGGGGGTGTCAGTAGTGATCATTGTATGAATTAAGTGAATTCATACATTTAAACACTTAGCATAGTTCCTGCTATTTGTAAGTACAAAAAATGTTATCTGCTTTTTATTATTGTTTTTATATTATTAGTACTAGTCCTCTCACCTCCTGGTTTTCCAAGGTTGCACAGGGAGTTAGTACATGGAGGCAAAGCCTGAAAGCTGTGGTCATGTTATGGTGCCAGCAGTTGGAGGTTCTGAGGACCATCTTTTGATATGTGTCCTTTTCCCCCAGCTGGAATAAAGCTCATCAGTGGAGAGCATGGGCTCCAGTGTTGTGGGTTCTGTCCTCCTATTATGATTCCTTGTCCCTTCCTGACCTCATGGGGTACAGTCTTTTGTCCTTTATATTCCTTCCTTGGGAGCAAGTTATGATGGCAAAACTTATCTTTGGAGAACCTCTAGTTTGTTAAAAAATAATAATAATCAAATTATGAATGCATAATTAATTCAGCATGTATTTTTGTGTCCTAGCCTTGGCAAGTAAGCCTCCTCTGAGCCTTGGTTTCCCCATTTCAGAAATAAGACAGAAGAATAATATCTCCCCTCTCCCCAGGTGGCAATGAGAAGCAAAAAGATCATGATTTGTTATTTCTTTGAAAAACAAAGAATGATACATCAATTGAGGGAGGGAAATTATCATTTTTAAAATTGGAAAAGAAATCCATATTTGGAATGGATATGGAGCAAACTGCATCATAAGCAAATGTTTATTGTGTATTAATAGCTAAACAAAGGTTTTAAAGTAAGCAATGGCAAAATAATACATTTTGATTAAAAACTCAGTAAAACGTGAAAGTGTACAATGGCTCCAGTTGAAGTGCATAGTATTAATCATCTACAGAGAATTTTAGCTCTTTGTGTCAAACAATCACATGCAGGCAGTCCCTAAAGAAAACCTAGGATTTCATTTGTTTTATCAGTAGATTGTACGTGTAGAATAATAATGACCTTGAAATGAAACAGGGACACCCGGGTGGCTCAGTCGGTCAAGCGTCTGGTTCTGGAGGCTGAGAAAACTGAACTCTGCCATCCTTCATAATTGCTTGAACCCTGGGTGCTGTAAGAAACGGGTGAATAAACTGCCTCTGATACCTTTTTTTTCCGTATTTATTTTAGCAACTTATGAAGTCGAAATTGAAGAACCCCGAAAGGTATTGTTTCCTCTTTTTTTGNTCCTCTTTTTTTTACCAACTTTACAACAGGTAGACAGAATTGACAGTAAAGTGGTGTCTTTTATGAGTGAAGAGAAAGGTCTTTATTTTCAGTTTTTTCCCGATTCCTGAGGCTTTTCCAAGACTCCAGCTGCTAAGATTCTGTCGCCTGTAATAACAGAGATAGAAAAGGTGGCGTGGAGCAGAGGGAGAAGCTGGCCCTAATCCATTCCCGGCCTGTTATCTATGGCAGCCAGCACCAACTGGCCTTTAATAGTGGCGCCCTCAGAGGAGTGCTGTGGCACAAGCCCAGTGTGTATCTCCCGCACTTTCGGGAGGATGACCAGCCCTGTGAAGGCACATTTTCTGGCTCCTGGTGGGCACAGTGTGAGGTGCCGCCTTGGAGCAACTTGATTAGGGCCCAGGCAGAGTCCCTGCCGGCCCCACTCCCAGCACCTGGCTCTGTGATCTCGAACCTCCATTTCCTCACCCGTGAAACAGAGATAATAGAAGTACCCACGTCTGGGGTCATGGTGGGAATGAGAGTAAGGTAAGTTCAAGGAGACGGTTCGAGAGTCAACGCCCGCGTCTCTTCCCGGTGTTTTACCTCTCTGGGCTCCAGGTGCCTCTTCCGGAGAGTGGTGTGCTCTCCATGAGGGCCGGAAGCAGGTGCCCTGCGGTGACCACATCTGCTGTAGAGCAGGCTTAGTAAATAAGGGCCTTCGGACTCGTTTCACCGAACTGCTGTGAGAACTCAACAGTAGGTGCTCACCTCACGTTTAACTGGGTCAATGAAGGTTCACTCTTTTCTCACGGGGGTCATTTAGTCAAGATCTTTCGTCTTTCTGCTTGTTTTCTCACACCTACTGGAAAAGACTGTTCATTTGTGGGTGCACTTTCTAGCTAGAAAACTATAAATGATTATTCTTATTAATGAATGTTCAGTCTATTAAAATCCTTCAATTATCCGGCAACATCTCCAAAATAATAAACTTTTCTGCATAAGTAAACTCTGTAAATAACTAGAGTTTATCCCATTCAAAAGAAAAAAAGCATGAAAGTATTTTTAACTTCTTTTTAAAAGATTTATTTATTTGAGAGAGAGAGATGGCAGGGGGAGGGACAGAGGGAGAGAGAGACTCTCCAGCAGACTCCATGCTGAGCTCAGAGGCCCCCCCGGGACTCGATCCTACAACCCTGAGATCGCAACCCAAGCGGAAACCAAGAATTGGATGCTTAGCTGACTGTACCACCCAGGTGCCCCGTATATTTAACTTTTAAATCTTAACTTTCAGACATGTATTGTTTTCATTTCAGTATTCCTGTCTGGGTGAGTGGAATCTGATCTCACCCTGTCGTCATGACATGGAATCCTTAGGAACATAAGGGATTGAATGGCTACAGTTCGTGCTCTTCTTTATAAGATGTTCTTAGTCCCTTGGGACCCCTGGATGGTTCAGTCGGTTAAGCGTCTGCCTTCAGCTCACATCATGATCCCAGGTTTGGGATCGAGTCCCGCATCGGGCTCCCTGCTCAGCGGGGAATCAGCTTCTCCCCACCACTCTGCCTCCTTGTGCTAAATCTTTAAAAGGAAGGAAGGAAGGAAGGAAGGAAGGAAGGAAGGAAGGAAGGAAGGAAGGAAGGAAAAAAGAAAAAGTGCTTTTAGTCCCTTGTTAGGTGTTCAGAACTAGTTGTCTTCCCACCAAACCACAAGCCTGTTTGCTGTCATTGTTTTCTGTTCTCTTGACAGTTTTGATTTCTCTGTCAGTATCGTTGTCTAGCAGGGAGTCTTTCACGTGGAAAATTCTGTACCAAGTCCTTGTTACGTGTCAGACACTTGTACCAAAGTGGGAGCACTTCATCCTCAGTGTTCCCCGGTAAGCTACGATCACTGCTTGCATTTTACAGGGGAGAACCGGAGGCTCAGAGAGGTTCGACAACCTGTAAATACTGTGGCAGAGGTCCATTTGACTTGTCACTCTACCATCCGGGTTGTTAGAATTATACGGAAAATAAAAACCAGTCGTCCCGAATGAAGGCCTGCGGGGGGCTCTCCTCAAAGGAGGGCAAATGAGCATTTAGGCTGGTCTTGGGAGCAGCATTTTCGAGGCTTAGCTATTTTTTCTTCAGCATTCTTGTCTAGATTCAAAATAATGAATCAGATCTATGTGACAACTGAAAAAACGGGCTACAACATTGTGGTCACTGGGACATAAGCTTAACAGAGCCAAATCTAGGTCATATGAGAGTGAATTTCAGGTCAGCGGGTGCACAGCCAGCCAGGGAGAATTCCCAGCATGACTCACACACTTGTGTTACCACTTCTGCCCACTGAAACATTGTTCCAATATCACAAGTGTGTGTTTCCCCAAATGATGGGAAAGCTTTATTCTACAGATGCATTCCTGGAAAAGCATGCAGAGGACTATTCTTCTAAGTCAGATGATACATTCCCTCTGGCATGCACCATCACGCTGGAAATGCTTCTTTTCCTTTCCCGCTGACCTTCAGTTCCACTGGCCAGGGTTCCTGGAAGTTTCTGTTGTCAGTGGCCACCTTTGCTCCTTCCTGAGACCTCACCTGCCTGGTCTTTTGGTCAAGTCTCTAATGATCTGTAATCACACAACAAAGGCATGGTTTGGATTGGTTTATGAAAATGACCATTTCCCTCTTTACTTTCAGCCTTGGAAGAGTGGTCTCCATCAAGAGCTTAGGTAAGTTTTATCTTCAAATGGAAAAGCATTAATCTGACCACTGACCCTCTGATGACTGAACCAGTTTACCTCGATGGGTCAGCTATGCTTGCAGAGACTGACCCGGTTCAGCTTCCCCAGCACCTTGTAAGGTACCTGGTACAGAGAAGATACTCAGGGGTCCTGCTCGGCCTTTCCCTCCTGCCTTGTTCCAGCCCACACCACGCTCATCAGTAAACACTGAGTATCCAGCATGTGCCAGCCACTTGCTAACAACTGGGGTGGTAGCAGTGACGGTGACCTGGCCACTACCCTCAGGGGCTCCTGGACTGTGGGAAGCGCACAGCCAAATAGGCGTATAACCATCGTGTGACTCCCAAAGAACTTAGTTTCCAAAATGCACCATGCTGTTTCAAGTCTCTGTGCCTTTGCTGCCTTAATTCACCCCCAACTTAACGATCTGGCAAACATCTCCTGACCATCAAACATTCCCATCTGTAAGAAGCCTTCCTAATTCCCCTCCTTCCGAGTGAAGTAGCCAGTCCCTTCCCTGTAAGGTTCACAAGTTTGCAGTAACATCCCTGTGTGTCATTTGTTTGCTAACACACCAGTTCATCCTCGCTCTCCCTCCCCTCCCCTCCCCCCTCCTTGGGTGGGAGCTCCTTATGAGAAGGGCATGTGTTTTCTTGTTCTTGGTGCTCCTGACACCTCTCATACTTCTGGGTCCGAAGCAGGACCTTGTCAAGGGCCATTCTCTGACCTGCCCCTACAGGGTCTGTGTCTGTCTATCTTTCTTCCCCTGGAGTTACTTTTAATGCATTAGAGTAAACATGGTCGGTGAGGTCTGGAGAAGCAAATATTAAAATTCCCTGGCTGAGGCTAACCACACAAGCACTGGATCACGGGGGAATCCTGTTTCACGTCTCTCCTTGAGTTCTGGCCTGCCTCCATTCATGCCCCCCGTAATTACCCTTTAGCATCTAGCATGGTGCTGGGCACTTGCGAGGTACAGGTCACATGATTAATTCCATGTTTCTTGAGCTTTTACTCAGTTCAGAAGCTGCTAGATTCTAAGATACAAAAATGAATAGAATATATTCTCTACTCTTGGTTCAGGGCCTCTGTCCCAGAATGGTTGGGGGTAAGGGGCTATTTGGAAGGGGAAATGACCATCTAAGTAGGAAGTGACAATATAATATAATCACTGCTAAACAGTTGTAGAAACACAGAGATGAGGCTCTGGGTGTGCTTTCTTGAAGTGTTGACAGCTGAGTTCAATCTTGAAAGACCCGTAGGAATTGGCCAGGTAAAAATGTCAGAATGTATGTTCCAGGCACAAGGAAAAGTATGAGCAAAGCCATGAGGCCAGTTCAGGGCTTCACAGACAGGGATCATACGTGAGCACGAAGTGCAGTGTGGGAGCAGAAGGAATGAAGCCAGGAAGGAGTATACAGAGCTGGGTCCAGAAGGGCCTGCACCCCCTAATTTACCATTTAGACCAACCCTGTCTGATGGAACTATAAGGCAAACCACAGATGTCATTTAAAATTTTTCTAGTAGCCATAAGTTAAAAAGTAAAAAGAAACAGGTGAAATTAATTATAATGTATTTTATTGATGCCGGTATATCCAAAATATTATCATTTTGAAATGTAATCAGTATAATAACTATTACTGAGGTATTTTACAGTCTTTTTTTTTTCCCTAGTAAGTCTTCAAGATCCAAATATATGTTCTACTTACAGGTCAGTTTGGACCAGATAACTTCCAGTGCACAATAGCCACACATAGAGAGTGGCCACAGTTGGACAGCACAGATTTAGACTTCATACTCTAGGTTGGGGGAGCCACAACAGAGTATCAAAGCAGAGATAACGCACCACATCCCCTCAGAGTATTCTTAGAAGTCACCATATTGAATTTAATTTGATGATTATTTATGGAGATCCAGTTATAGAGAAACTACCGGACAAGACCTGAGGGACAAGATGGATTACTGAGGGTATGTATAGCGGCAAGGCAGCAAATGTTTAGGAGAAATACTGGAAATGTGCAACGAGAAGTAAGAATTGGGTAATTCTAACAGCCAATGCTTCCATGAAGACAAGGACCCCAACAGTTATTGCAGGTCCATTATGTGCTCTGAATAATGCTAAGCTTTTCACGTTTTTCTCACATTTCATTCTCATGGCAACCATGGAGATTGGTGTTGTGATCGTTCATTTATAAATGAGAAAATTTGATTTTTTTTTTAGAAAGATTAATCTTAGACTTGCAGAAAGAGGGATGTATAGTGGGGATTAGAAGCCAGCCCTCCCTCACCACCCCGATCATGACAGAACTAGCAGATGGCCTTAACAGTGGGCACAGTGCTCAGTAATTAGATGAATGAATGAAACTCCCGACAACTCTTTCCATTGTCTTTCAGAACAGTACTGTCTCTGGTGTTTTTCCTCCCTCGATGACCGCCTCTTCTGAGTTTCTTTGAGGGCTCTTCTTTTTCTGCCTTCCGTATGAATGTGGTAGTAAATCTAGTTCACTATGCCAGAAGCGGAAGTCCTCCCATGGGGCTTGATGTTCCCCAACATTCTGTCCTTGGTCCTCAGGTTCTTCATGACACTGTCCACCTCGCCTCTCTCTCATACTCCCCCCAGTGCAGCTGCTGTCTGTGTACTGGTGCGCGGTGGTCCTTCATTCCCTTAGGGAAGACTGGCCGAGTACCACCCTGTGCCAGGCCCCGTGCTATTGCTGCTCTAGGTTACACAGCGTGAGTGCTGGGGATTCGTACAGAAATAGAGCTCTGCCTCTTTATAACTTGGTTGTTCACTTACAAGGCAAAGTGGGGGAACTGGAGGCAGATCCATAGGCAGTGCTTTCGAATACAAGACAGAAGGACAAACTATTGGGGAAGCAGATGAGAAGGTATGACTGGGAAAATCAGGGAAGGGTTCTGAGAAGGAAGATGAATCAGACAAATTGAGAAGGATGCGATGATTTCCAGCAAGATGCAGAAAGCATGTCTGTCAAGAGAAATAGCAACTAAAAAGGGGAAGTTGCTCAAGCTAGGATGGTGGGTTTGGGGAATGTGAGAGTCCACAGCAAAAGTGGAGGGGAAGAGCAGAGGGAGATGGGGTTGGAAGGAAAGGCTGTGGCCAGATCACAATGGGCTTATGTTTTATCCTACAGGCAGTGGGGAGTTCCTAGGAGATTTTAACCAGGGATTCATTCTGGTGTGGATAGAAGCAGGTAGAAACTCAGCGAAGTGAGCTAATGGGTGACCTGATCTCATCTTAGAAGAAGGTGAGAAGAGGGGGATTATTCGTATTGTTTGCATTCACTTTCCCCGTTCATTGAGGATTGGATGATACGCTATGATCAAAACACTCTAAACCTCACTTTTCCCCTATTATCTCTTCACATCTAAGCCCTAAACATGAAGATGAAGATAAAAAGGAAAAGGAAAAAGAGCCCTGTGAATTGGAACCTCGAAAACCAGAAAAGAATCTACATTTAAGCCATCTTTTCAAGGTATCGGTGTTCTAGGGTTCTGGGCCGAACAGTACAGTTCAGGCATGTTGTCGGAATAGTTCATGGAGTAACTTTTTAGAGGCTGAGACAGCAGCTCTCCAGAGACAGAGTCAGAAGACGCAGCGGGTGTTGGGTATTTTATCGAAGAAAGGAACTTGTCAGTAACACTGAGCTCTAGCCTCAGGTTTTCCACTTATTAGCCATGAAGCAGGCCTTAGGAGTGGGGCTGGGACTAGTATGAGTTCAGCAAGGCACCCAGGGGGCAAAACATAGACACTCATTCGGGTGCTGTACCCTGCAATTGAATGACCCCGGAGGGAGGGCCTCCTTAAAGTGTGTGCTCGAAGGCCCTGCTTAGAAGAACGACTTACTCTCTGAGCTCAGTCATTTCATCTGTAAGAGAAGAATAAGTAATTCCTACTCAATTACAATCCCCAGTCCCACCCTGATTCTGTCTTGTGTGTGATGATAAGATAAAGTAATATATGGGAAAGTGGTTTGTAAACCATAAGATACCATAAAAATGGAAGGTATTCTTAATTATTACTTATTAGTAAATACTGTATATGTGTGTGTGTATTCATATCCAGTTGACACTATCCCCTTCAGAACACCTCGAGTGGTCAGAGGCTTAAACAGTCAATCCCACCAGGGCTGCTACGAATGGTCAGAACATTCTAAAACCTATTTGAGTTGTGCCTCTTAGAATATCAGACTGTTCCAGTCCCATCTGCAGGGCTTGGCTAAATCAAAGAGCTTGGTGGTGGCATGGGCCTGAACTGGTGTGTAGGCCCAGAGGCCAGGCTGGACAAGCCTGTGTGTTTATAGAGGATCACAAAGCAGCATAATTCAAGGAAAAAGTCAGTCACTAATTATGAAAGACAGGGACTAGAGTTAGGGAAGTGGCATTGCATGCCGAGGTCAGAGGGAGGATGAGGCCCTAAGTGGGTGATGAGGCCAGAGATCAGAAAGGGGTTATCAGGAGCATGAGAAAGACAATGGGGGACCATGGTTAGGGATATTGACCATGAAAGAGTGAAAGCAGGGAGATGTTCTCTGTCAGCGCTGGCCGTTTGACAAGAGCCAGGTATGTGTCAGGCTACCACCAAAGCGACATACTCCTGGTTTTGTGGCATGGATTTGAGTTTTGGAAATTGTTAAAAGTGACTTGGATTATGTTAAGTAAATGCGGTGGGTGGTGTGGATGGACAGTGGTGTTTGGGGTCAGATGTAAATGATAAAGTCAGTAGAGACAGAATCCCCTGTGATTGAAACTGCCCCTAGGAAGCATTCCCAAGGACAGGCCAAGGGGAACCCAGCACTGCCTTATTAGGGGCCACGGTGAGAGAAGGTAGTCACTGCATTTGTGTGCAACTGTGACTTATTGCTTTGTCATTTTCCCCATTAAAAATATCATTCTTGGCTGTGTAACTTGAAAGAATGCCCCTTCTTATGTTCTCCTTTTAGTTTGCCCAGACCCCACTAAGAACTCAGGAAATCCCTTACTTTATATCTGTTAAGAACTTCAGCTTTTTCCAAGTACTTTCAGATGTATTGTCGTAGTCAATGTTCCTATCCACTTGCTGTTGGAAGGACAGTAATCGCTTCTCCCATTGTCATCTGATAAATGGCCAGAAAAGCTGTAACTCTCCTCGGTTTCCAGTGTCTATTCCTGGCAATCCATCTAGATCTTTCTGAAATGCACATCTGCTCTGATTGCTGCCTGGGGCTCAGCGAGGCCCACACTGAACCTTGCACGCAAGACCCTGCATTACTCAGCCTCATTCTGTCACTTCTTTCTCATCTCGTCTTTTTTCCCTGTCCCTTCCAGTCTTCCCTCAGCATCAGCCTCCATACACCTGTCTGAGGACCCTAACACTTGTCCAGATATCCATGCCTTTGCTCGTGCTGATTTGTCCACCACGTACTCCTTTATACCCCCAGTCAATCTCTTCCTTTCATTTTAAAATTCTCTTTAATAAGACCTGCTTTGGAAGTCTTCCTCCACCTGGTCTCCCAGCCAAGAGAACTGACCTCCCCTCCTCTGTCTCGGTGAACAACACAACTGCAAATAGCACTTGCCACATTGTACCTTAATGTTTGTGTGTATTGTCTCTGTGATCAGTGTGTAGGTCACCTTGCGCATGGTGTCTCTCTGTCTCCGGAACTCAGCATTTGTGTCTGACAAACACTGCAGGGAGGGAGTGGGAAAGGAAGTGAGGAGGAACAGAAGAATGGCAGGGGGAAAGATGAAACATCAGGTGAAAGGAGCATAGCATCTCTTGGTGGCCAGGAACACAGGGTTCAAGTCCTGCCCTGGTACACTACTAGCTATAAGACCGGAGGATTTGGAGGCCCGTTATTTAACCTTTTGAAACTTTATCATGTGGACTAATGATCTTTTCCTAATGGGGTCATAGAGTTGAGGTGAGATAAGAGATATGAAGAACGTGTTCCGTGGGCGGTGCTCCACTGTACGCGGGCTGCCTCCTGTGGGGCTGCCTTTGTGCTGGGCGTCTGGTGGCCACGCAGAGGTGAGCAAAAACCTTAGTGTGCATCCTTGTGAAACTTAGCCTGGGGAGACTGCGTTTGGTACCACAATAAATCATTGCTATCCGTGAAGAGTGAATGACTGAGGAACGGCACAAGGAAGCAGCCAACGGAGCAGGTAAGTCCGAGCTCTACAGCTCTCTCCATGTTGCATGTGTTTAGGGGGCTGCCCATGGAGGGATGCTGGGAAGAAAGCAGGTGATGAAAGTCCTCGGAGGCAGCAGCAGCATGCTGCCCGGGAACCAGGGCCCTGTGAGCGACGCTGTCCAGACAAAGGCCTGCCCCCAAGACCCGAAGCTGGCCAGGCACTCCGTAGGCCCCTGTAAGTTGCTTTCCTTCCTGGTTCTTTTCACCAACACCAAATGATTTTAAAGTCATGTATGTCTAAGATGTTAGTTTCTTTTATAAATATTTATTGAACATTTTTCTGTACCAGGAAACTTGCCCTAGTGAGGCAGTTGTGCAGTCATGGGAAGAGCACTGGATTTAGAAGACTAGAGTTCAGATCTAGGCTCTAATACTTATGAGCCATAACTTCATATTCCTGCTGCTCCATTTCTTCATTGATAAAAAGGGACCATATCGTGTACCTCACAGGGGTTTTGTGAGGGCCAGATCTGACAGTATGTCACATAAGAGGTACTCAGCAAATATTTACTTCTTTCTTTGCGCGTCTGCCAGCTCCTAGTGACTTTTGTAGGCCAAAATAATTGACACACTGACGATATAATTATGGTATCATCAGTTGACTTCATTTAGGTTGTATTTTACCTTCATGTTAGTTAAGACTCTTGATTACAGGTAACAGTAATCACATCATATTGTGTTGAGCAAAGAAAAGAAGAGGAGACTCACCCCAAGGAAAGTCTGGCAGTGGCTGGATCCACGGACACAAACAGTAACTCAAGGACTCCATGTTGCGGCTTCTACTTTGGGCTTTTCCCTCCCTGGCTGGGCCCCATTTTCAGACAGACCCCACGCTTTTAGAGGCAATATGGCATCTAGCAGTAACAAGCTTATACCCTATCCTCTTAAGATCCCCAGAGGAAGACTAGAAATTGTTACCTTCTCAATAGTTATGAGAAAAGGCCTAGATCTGGGTCTTATTGGCTCAGATTGCGTCACATGTCACCTCCGAAGCAGTCCTTATGAATGGGGGAGATGATGCTCTGGTTGGCTCTGCCTGTGTCATAAACTCACCCCTTGAGCTGAAGGCAGAGTCAGTTCTACCAAAACTACATAACAGACTGAAGGATTTCCCAAGCAGAAGAAAAGGGCTGTTATCGGTGGGAAAAAATAGGTGTTGGGTAGACAAAACAGATATCCACTCCAGCCCAATAAGCCATGGCGGACCACTGACATTTCACATATTACAGATCAGTTATGAGCAGAATAAATACTCAGTGATCACAGGATGGACTCCAGGCCCCTTAAAATGTGCCTCTGGTCTAGCTGGCCACATCCCTGCCTCCCAGGTCCCTCCCTGCGTACTCTGCTATAGTCCACATTTCCTGTGTCAAGTGTTTAAACACCCCTATAATCTTGCCTGATCTCTGCTGGAATTCTCTCCCTGCTGATGTCCTAGGCATCCTTTAAGATCTATCCCAGAAGTCACTTCTTCTGAGGCCTCCCTTACCTCCACCCGTCCTCCTCTTCCCTGTACTCCAGGAACCACAATTCCTCACTCCTTTGTTTCCATGGCACTGAAACGGCAACCAAGTGACCACATCTCCGTATTAGGCTTTACAGTTAAGCATTTCTAGGACCCAGCACCACTATATACTAATCCCATAATCTTAGGAAATTTACAGACTTTCATGTGCAAATGGGATTAATACTAATTTTCCAGGGCTATTTGTCATGTGCTCAATAACTGTTCCAGGGCTATTTGTCATGTGCTCAATAACTGTTCCCTTCATTTATTTCCTTCTCTAAAAAAATAATAGCATACCTTACATTATAATACGTGGGGTACATGTTTGTCTCCCATGGTACACTGTGGGCACCATGTGATCAGAGACCATTTGGTATTTTTCTCTGTATTTCTGCAACCTGGCACAGTGTCTGGCACACAGGCAATCCCCCAACAAAACTTTGTTAAAGGAATAAAAGAATAAATCCAACTTCAGTGAGACTACGGTAGATTTGACAACATGCATAATTCTCTTGAATAAGAAAAGTAAAGAATGAATTTTTGGAAAATGTATTAAAGCATCACAGAACTGATATAAAAAGAAAGCGTCCATATACTCGCAGGAAGCAGGAACCTGGAACCCTGGAAGGCGAGTGCCAGAGCTGCTCTTGCCCTAAGGGTTTTTACTGAGCTCTGAATCTCTTGAGCTCTTGTTTTGACTGTGTGACGTGCAGAGGACAGGAGCTATATTCCAGGGCCTACCCCAAGTGAGCTTATAATTGGAGACTCTTGTATAAAGTCAGGACCTCAAAGGATTATGTCCACACATGAATAAGACTGTGCCTGTAGTTAAAAATACTACATTGTGTACTTGTGAATGTGTTATTTAAAAAAAAGGGTAGATCTCAAGCATTCTGAACACAATAAAAGGTTTTTCAAAAGTAAATGTAAAAAGGGAGAAAAAAAGACATTTCTGATATTAATGACACATGCGAAAGCACAGAGGTGGCATAAAATCAAAAACCATGCCTTAAGTTGAGAAATGGGTAGACTTAATTTGGAATATAGAAAAAAAAGGAAGTGAGAGGAAGACAAGTTGAAGTGAATGAAAGAGTTACCGGAGAGCCCCGAACATGGGGCTGAAAGCTATTTTCATGCAATTATGTACTGTCCGTGAGGAGTCAGTATAGATTTGGGGATTACACCATGAAGAAAACAGTCCAAAGAGGATTATTCTGAGTAATCTGTACATGCTGCTTAAGCACAAAGGGAGCTGCTGAGCCCATTAATAGTTCTTTGCAGTACTGGTTTGAGTAGCACAGAATGCTTAGTCAAGGAGAGTAGGCGTGAAAACAAAGTTTCAAGAAGAAAAACACAATAGAATGTCTTTCTGTACTCCTTCTATGCAGATAGTCCTCTTGAAAAAAATGAATGAAATAGAAGTATCACTTCTTTGGGTTGAAAAAAATTAACAAAACATAAACCCTGGCAATCAGAAGGAAACTTGTCCATTTTGACCCTGGTGCTGGGTGAAGAAAAAAAAAATGATCACCAAAAGCCGACCCTCATGCCCATCAGCAGTTTGACTTCCCACTACTACGCGTGTGGTCCAGAAGAAACCCAATGTAATCTAATGTGGTATCGGCTTGGTAGCCCTCCCCGACAATGGGTAAAAGCAAACAAAATCCTCTTTGACAGAACCAACTGCTATCCCAGGTTTCAAATAATTTCACAATATATGCTTTTAAAAATTAACAGTTTATAGAAAAAATTAAACAAGTCACGGTGTTTGGAAACCAGCAGAACAACAGACTCTAGGAGCCAACCTGCAAGATATTACAGCTATTAGAATGATTAAACACAAAATGTAATATTTAATATATTTTAAAAATTAAAAAATATGAACAGGAATAGATCTGAAAAAGATAATTTGATAAATTGATATGGGAATGCAGTGAATGAATAATATGTCAGATTAGACACAGGTGAAGAAATTAAGGAACGAGAAGATAAATCTAGAGAAATTATCCAAAATATATTCCAAATATTATCCAAAACATATAGGAAAGAATGAAAGAGAGGATAAGAATCCTCAAGGATAAAAGGAGAAGTCTTCAAATAAGATCAAATCAGAGTTCTAAAAAGGGTCCTGGAAAGAGTGGGAAGGAGGAAAAAATAAAGAGATAATGCCTGATGATTTTCTAGAACTGTTGAAAGATAGCCAATTGTAGATCCGGAAGCCCTGAAGTTCTCAAGCAGGATAAATAAAAGAACTCCAAATCTAGTCATATCTTAAGGAAATGGAGGAATATTAAAGAATAAGAGAGTATCTTAAAATATCTTAAAAGCAGACAAAGGAAAAGGCCGGTCACCCAGAAAGAAACAAGTAGGCTGATGAGTTCTCAACGACAACAGTGTGTAACTTGAATACAATGCTGCTGAAAGATATGAATGTCTATCCAGAATTGTATAACTAGTGAAAATGCATGGCAGGAATGGAGGAAAAATTATATTTTCAGACAAATAAAAAGATTTTAATCACCAAATGAAACCTTTTGAAGGAGACTCTAAAGTGTGCACTTCAGGCAGAAAGAAGATAATACCAGATAGAGAATTTTGGATGCAAGAAAGAAAAAAGCAAAAGTATCAGCTGAATAAAACAATAACATCAAACTGGGGAGAGGGGAAAAAATATTGAGCATTAACGGCACATATTTGGGAGGTAACTCAAAGCATTCTAACTAAGGCTTTTGGTTGTAACAAGAGTAATTTATGCTAGCTTTAAAAGAGAGTAGGATGTATTCATCAAAAGATACCAGAGTGAAAAGGCAAGGCACAGAGTGGGACTCAAAGGACTCAGATATGGAATATAAATCTTCTATAAATTTCACTGTATCCAGAAAATATAGAAATCAGAAGAAACTGTTTAGAGAAATTGGGAAAATACTTGAACAGGTACTTCACTCAAGAAGATATTCAAAAAGCAAATACATTATGGAAGATCCATTCACCTTCATTAAGTCTCGGGGAAATGCAAATGAAACCTACAATGAGATATCACTACATGCCCACCCAAACAGCTAAACTAAAAAACACTAAGAATATCAAGTCTTAGTGAAGTTGTGGAACAACTAGAACTCTACTACACTGCTGGTACTGTAACTGGGGAATCACTTTGGAAAGCTGTCTGGCAGTGTCTATTAAAGCCCAGCATATGTGTATCCTATGACTAGCAACCCCATGCCTATTCTTATACCCAATAGAAATGCATACTTCAAATTACCAAGACATATACAAGATGTTCGTAGCAGAACTTTTTATAATAACCTCAAACTGGAAACCACCCACATGTCCATCGAAAGTAGAAAGGGTAAATGTAGCGTGTTCACACAATAGAGTCGTTACAGGAGTGAACAAATTACAACCGTACGCAATAACACAGATGAATGTCACAGAGTATTGAAGGGAAGTAGGCAACACCAAAGAGAACATTTTGGATGATTCCATTAATATAAAGTTCAGAAATAAGCAGAACCGGGGCGCCTGGGTGGCACAGAGGTTGAGCATCTGCCTTCNCACATGTCCATCGAAAGTAGAAAGGGTAAATGTAGCGTGTTCACACAATAGAGTCGTTACAGGAGTGAACAAATTACAACCGTACGCAATAACACAGATGAATGTCACAGAGTATTGAAGGGAAGCAGGCAACACCAAAGAGAACATTTTGGATGATTCCATTAATATAAAGTTCAGAAATAAGCAGAACCGACCTCTGATATTAGGCGGTGCGATGGTGGCTCCCCTTGTGGGAGGGAATGAGGACTAGAACAGAACACGGGAAGGGCTTGGGGGCACTGGCAGCGTTAGGTTTTTGATCTCTGTGCTCTGAACATGACTATGTTCGATTTGGGAGAATCCATTGAGCTGTACTCTTATGATTTGTGCTTTTTGCTGTATGTTCTCATTAAAATTTAAAACATACTAGGGTAACTATTCAAAGATAGCACATATTCCTTCCAAACAAATAGGAAACAAAGAAGAGTGAAGAGAAGAAATCTCAGTCAAGAAAGAGGAAGATGGGGGGGGGGATAGAACAAATAATAAGTATGTAATGAGATAGCAGATGTAAAATTTAATATATCAATAAACACTATTAACTCAGTATGTGAAACACTCTAGTTAAAAGACAGGCATTCAAATCATTCAATATTAAAAAATATTGGAGTGCCCGTTATGTGCCTGGCCCTGTTCTAGGTGCTGGGGGTATAGCAGTAGACAAAACTGACAAAAATCGCTATGCTCATGGAAGTTGCATTCTGACCAGAGGAGACAGATAGTAAATATAGAAACAATAAAATATCCACTCTGTGGAACGCTGTGGTAGTAAATGTTATGGGAAAAAAATAAGCAAGGAAAGAGAATCAGGAAAGCAAGTGCAGGTAGTAGGAGTTGCAGTTTTAAAGTGTTCGTAGGTGACTTCAAAGATGTAAAGTAGATGAGAGCCAAGTGTATCCAGGGTGAGAATGTTCTGGGGAGAGGGGAGAAGGAATGCAAATATCCTGAGGCAGGAACCTACCAGATGTGGGGGCAGAACAGCAGGGAGGCTGTGTGGCTGGAGCAGGGTATAGTGGGAAATGAGGCCAGACACATGACAAGGGACCAGACAGCGTGGGGGCTTCTGTAGACCATTCCAAGAAATTTGGCATTTCCTCTGACAGATTTTTAAGAATGAATGAGAGGTTTTGAGCATAAGAACAGAATGATCTAATTGTATTTAAAGAATCATCCTGGCTGCAGTCATGAAAGAAGAAAGGCGAAGGGATAAATCAGGGACCTGTTAGGAGCCCGTTGCTCTAACGTGAGAGAGATGACGGGAGCTTGGAGGACCATACGTGGTAGACTTGTTGAGATGCATTTGGATCCAGGATAGAATTTAGAAGTAGAGAAGGGAGTTCAGGATGTCTTTGTGTTTGGGACCCAAACAACTGAAAGGATGGGTTGCCACTTGTTATTGAGATGGAGCCGACTTCAGGAAAAGCAGATCTGCAGGGAGAAACTGTGAGTTTGGTTTGGAGCATAATGTGTTTAGACAACCAAATGGGAGTGGTGTGAAGGCTGATGGAGTATCTAGAATTCGTGAAAGATGTCTGAGTTAGAGATGTAAATCTGGGAGTTGTCTGTGTTTTTAAAAAGAAGCCATAAACTTCTACATTTGCTGCAGCCAAAAGGAAGGATTAAGAAAGAAAAAAAATGTCTTGAACTGGGAATTAAGCACCTGTGTGTTCAGCATCTCTGCTTTGTGCTGGAGAACTTTACTGGTAATTCCTCAAGGAAAGCAGTACCTTAGAAGCTGACAAGCTTGAGATGGTTTAGGGTCTACATGCTAACTGACTTCTTATCAGGGGATAAAATCTTGTTGCTTGGTTCATTTAATTGACACAAGTCAATTTGCTTATTACTTATTTCTCAGATGTATCACTTCTACTTTCTGATTAACAGTTCATGTGTGAAAATGGTTCTGAATCACCCATACTCGAAATATTAACCTACGCCAACTGATAAAAATGTGGCAGTTTTATGGTTATGACAAATTTACAGCTCTGTAAAATAAACCAGCACCTGCAACTAGCTACATGTGCCAGCAGTCCCTGTACATTTTTCAACCTGGCACACCATCTTCTGGCTAATTCCATCACTAAGAAATAAGAAATGTTAACATGCTCAATCGACTTGTCTAAGAAATTTGAAGAAAAAATGTCACAAAACTGGATAAGGTCATCCAGATTTAAAGAGAGAAAAGGGGCGCCTGGGTGGCCCCATCGGTTGAGTGTCTGACTCTTGATTTTGGCTCAGGTAGTTATCTCTGGGTCATCGGATCGAGCCCCTCGTCACTGGGCTCCACATTCAGTGGGGAGTCTGCTTGAGATTCCCTCTCCCTCTCCCTCTGCCCCTCCCCCCCCCGTTCGCACTCTCTCTCTCTCTCAAATCCTTTTTTAAAGATTTTATTTATTTGTCAGAGAGCGAGCACAAGCAAGGGGGGAGCGGCAGGCAAAGGGAGAAGCAGGTTCCCCACTGAGCAAGCTGACCTGAGCTGAAGGCAGACACTTAACTGACTGAGCCACCCAGGTGTCCCTAAATAAATAAATCTTCAGGAGGAAAAAAAAAAAAAATAGAAACTCCAGGGCTGTACCATGGAGGATCTCACCATCTGAGGTCAGAGAGTAGAGAAGAGCCATCAGAAGAAGAGTTACTGGTCACTAGGCTAGCACTCTTCGTAAATACGTATTCACCCTTGCCACAGTAGTATAACAGCTGGTGTTATCATTGTCCGAACTTCAGAGGACCATAACTGAGTCTCTGCAGGGTGAAGTGTGCCGAGGAAGCATCCATACCAAGATTATAATCCAGTTCCAGTATATGAAATCTGCCTTTCTATCCTTGCCTCCACTGCCACGGCGTGTGTGAATGCATTTCTGGGAGCACCTGGTGAGCTATTCTTCAGGACTTTCTCTGTTTTCTTTACAGGTGGGTATGTGGAAGCCTTGGAGGTCACCACAGAAACGCCAGGCAGGGGGGCCTGTAAGCCTTGCTCCATCTCAGAGGAGACATATGATGACGTTGAGTACCCCGGGAGAGCAGGGTGAGTGCATGTCAGCCCTTCAGGAGCGTAGTGAGACTGGAGATGGCTGTGGCGAGACGAAAGGTACAACACAACAGGTTAATGGTCTTTGCGTTATTTCTCCCTCCAGACCACAGTCAGACCTCTCTAACTCGTTTGCTTCCGATAATGGTAAGTATAGGAAGACATTGGTAGGAATTGCTGAGTGCTTCTGTGGCTGATTAGTGTAAGGTGGCCTGTGTCTGTATATACTTTTAATAATGCCAGTAGGGCAAGGTGATGATAAGCTAGGTAGGAGAGGTGGTCTGAGGTATGTGCTGACAAATGCACTTAGAATCATGAGGGTGAAGATGCTAATAATGGGGCTTTTGTGGCAATAAAGCAACTTCACTGTGAAATGTCCTCCTTTCTGCTTCACAATGCAGGTCTGATTATAGGAATTTTTTTTTTAATTTTGTTAGTTAGCGTACAGTGTAATATTGGCTTCAGGGATAGGTTTCGGTGGTTCGTCACTTAACGTACAACACCCAGTGCTCATCACAAATGCCCTTCTTAATACCCATCACCCATCTAGCTCATCCCATACACCCCTCCCTCCATCAATCCTCCATTTGTTCTCTATCGTGAAGAGTCACTGATGGCTTGTTTCCCTTTCTCCTTTGTTTTTTTTCCCCTTGCCATACGTTCATCTGTTTTCTTTCTTAAATTCCAGGAATGTTACTTACTTAACACACAATCATGGTTTCCCAATACTTTTAAGATCAACTTTTACATGGTCTAGAGGCCTTGAGTGGTTTGCCTCTACCTGCCCGAGACTCTTCACACGATACTCAGTCTTCATCCTCGAGATTCATTCATGCCCACCTCCTTTTTAGTTTCTCTGACTTGCCAAGCTCCACCACAGGGTGTTCTCATGTGCGCATCCTCCGTCATGAGTCTTCTTCCCTCCCTTGGGCCCCTTTGCCTACGTGACTCTTAATGTTTCCTCTGATCCCAGCTCCTTTGTTATTGCCCCAGGGAATATTCCCCTTGGTGTACAGTCCCCTCAGTCTCATGGTACCCTGGCCCTCCCTCTCAGCACTTTACAGTTATAATTTTGTATGTATGTAATTCTTCCATCAACAACTGTCTTCCCTCCTGGATTGTTACGTTCTTTCCGCTTGCTGTTTTTCCTAGCCCCTAGCGTAATGCCAGGCACATATGAGACACACCTAAACTATTTATTGAATGCAAATGGATGAAGAAGTAATAGAGGAGGGCTAATCAAATGCTGCTGTGGTTGCTTTTGTCCTCCCTAGAATGTCAGAGTTTTAGATGGTGAAACAACCTTAGAGATCATGAAATCTAGTATGCCGTTTTAGAAAGGAAATAAGGCATGGAGAAGTTAAGTGACTCTCCTAAACTCACTCACCTAAATGTGTGTGAGTCACATTTTAAACTTGAAAATCCTCCATTGCGCGGTAGCCTCAAAGTGTATCTGTGTACTTTAAGCTCGTGTGTTGGGCTCAGCTAAAGCAATGCTATCAAGGGAAAGATCATTCAAGATGCTTTGGTTCTCCATTCCTGCCCCAGCATTGAACACGGTGTCTGATGTTTAGCAGACTCTGAATGTTACATATGAAATATGCAGAAGACGAGAGTAGAAGGATGGAATTTGATAATAAACAAGCTTTCTTTGACTACATCTGGTCAGACTTGGGATCAGGGGTGGAAGCAAATATGAATTTTCATTTTGTACATACTTTTATAGAGGTTTAATTATTTTTACCATTGGCTTATAAAAAAAAAACATGAGCTTGACATCAAAGTGTACCCAGCACCTGCTAGGTATCCAGTAATTTCTTATGAAATATGAATCTGAACTATTGTCATTATAATAAATGAAAATAGTTTTTTTCTTAATTTCAGAAGAAAATAGTGAAGAAGTGTATGAAGAAGTCTATAAAACAAAGAGCAACTACCCAAAAATAGAGTGAGTTTCTCTCTTTCTCACCTTTGTAGCTAATGGTATTTCCCTGTTATTGTAGGAAACCCAGAGTTGAAGAAACAGTCCCCTTCCTTTGACCCTATCATCTTTAGGGAGGATTTGCATCAAGTGTAGAGATAAAATATCTTAATACTGCACTATGAAGAATAAGACACTTGTGATTGTGTACAGTGGTATGCTATAATTTTAATTGTATTGCTTCCTCTTTTGAAAAAAATGTCTACTTCCCAAAGTAGAGGGCTTTAATATTGTGTTAGGAAATAAGCAAGAAAGGAGAAGTAAATATCAGTAAAACTTGCTTCGGTTCTATCATAGCATTTCCAGGAAGAAATCAATGGTTATGACCTAACCTGTGTCTTTGCAAGTTAATAAGACTGTCTCTGGGACTTTGGCTTAATTTAATATCTAAGAATTTCATATTATCAAGAATATTTGTTCAAATGTGCATTATTCCTGAAGCTTAGTTATTGGGGTGCATTGTAGAAATGAAACAGCAATGGTCAAAAGTAAGAAGGTTGAAGGTTGAGGGGAAGAGTAGGGATCCATACTGGGTGGGATGATACACTGGGTGTTTTATTCCCTCTCCCTACTCCCTAAAAAACCTGAGAGCATATTTGGAAGAATTTTAATCATCAACTGGGCAGTAAATGTACCACTATTGTTGTGACATCATTCAATAAATTAAAAGTCAGTGACGTAGATTTCAGGAGCTAGGAATTTCGAGACATATTTCCAGTATAGTTTATAAACTATCCTTCCCTAAGTCATTTTCTCTAAAAGGAAGACCTTGCTTCATATCCTCAAATAGAGACCATCTGGGGTGGATGAAAGTTTGTATTGAAGTATAATTCCCTTCATAGCTGACTGGTGTGTGTTACTGCATATTGGTACCTAAACAAAGAAGAAAAGCACAGAAGTTGATAAGGCATTTCCTGTCTCTTCCTGGAGTGAGAGGTGTTCTGGAATGAGCCTCTTCCATCTCCAGTACTCTCTGAAATGCCACGTTATTTATATCCTCTGATTCCTCTTAGTTTAGATGGAAAAGAAGCACTTAAAAGACTGCAGAAATTCTTCAAGAAAGAAAAGGATAGATTTAAAATGAAGAAAAACAAGTTGAAAGAAAACGTAAGGTAAGTGGTCTTTCTTTCTTTTTCTTTCCAGGGGAGGACTGGCAGTGCTAACCTGGTAGTTATGTATCCTCTTCTCAGAAACAGTGCATGGGGTATCTGAAACGAAAACCAAAGGCCCTGGTTAACACCTGCCTCCTCCTTTCCAATTTGTGGGTGAACCACACCCACAGATACTAATAAGACAATGACAACATCCCTTTTGGAAAAAAATTGATGATAAAGGGCTGTAAACAAGGGTAGAGGGAAAGTCTTGAGCAAAGTCTAGAAAGGAAAGTTTTCCTCATCACCTTTGGCATATATTCCTGTTATCACTATTATATTACTAATTATATCCTTTTATGCTTTCTTTGTACACGTTCCAGTGGTTTTAGTTGTCTACACTTTGTATTCTAACTTGCCTCTCTGGAGTGAGGCTAGAGAGGGGAGATGAACTTTCCAGCTGAGTGGTTCATGTATCTCAAGGTCTTAGACCTGGAGAGGACCTTCCGAGATCCCCCTAGCTAATTACCAATGTTTGAGAAGGTTACAGGTTTACTAGCAGTAGAGATGGTTCTAGTTTTAGCTCTGCCATTTATTCAGTGTGCAGTTGGGGGCAAATCACGATGCAGCCCATGTTTCCTCTTGCATACGAGGAAGACTCGGAGGGACTTCTCTAGTATGTAGAAATGGAGAGATCTGTTTTATGAGGCAGGGAATGTAAAATAATTACCCGAAGTCCTCTGGTATACTGGCGTGGAGTTGTTACTCTACCGTGAAGTTCTTGTCAAGCATAAAACCTCAGAGTTACGTGATTTCAGGTCTAACTGTCTGCTGGATGTGGATCAACCAAGAGAGCCAACCGAATACGGGGTTCGTGAATCATAGTCCTGACCGCGGAAATAGAGCGGCGGTGGTCAATCAGACCTATGCACAAAGGCAGTCTCTGGGCCTAGAAGGTTAGATGCTTCAGACAAGAAATTATGATGCCGTAGAAATTTGATCTAGGCGAGGAGCACCTGGATGGTGTAGTCGGTTAAGTGTCCGACTCTTGGTTTCAGCTCAAGTCGTGGTCTTGGGGCCGTGGGCTCAAGGCCCACATTGGGCTCTGCACTTGGCATGGGGTCTCCTTGGGACTCTCTCTTCCTCTGCACCCCCCCCATGCTCTCTAAAATAAATGACTCTTTTTAAAAATTTGATCTAGGCAAGAATGCTGATATTTTTAAATACAAATCTGATTTCCTTTTTCTTAGAACTATTCAGTGACTCCTTACAACCTTTAGAACAAATATCCAGTCCCTTCCTATGGCAAGTAAATATGGCAGTTCTCTTCTTACCTGTCCAATTTTATCTCTCACTCAGATTTCCACTCTCTACTATGCCATATAAATACCCCCAAATGTAACTCTGCCATCGTATTGTGTGCCTCTTTCCTTTAACCAGGACATTCCCTTGGTCTTGAATGCACCTGCCGTCCCCCAACCTCCTTTGATTATCAAAGTTCTAGTCTTCCCTTAAAATATGGTCAAATAGTATCCCTTCTGGGACACCTTCCCTGAACCTCTTTACCCAAACCTGGATCACCTGTCTCTCCTGTGTATCTCCCTAACATCCATAGCATGTCTTGTAACATCTATTAATACCCCTGAGAAACCCTTTTTCTTAGAGTCAGAGAGTCTCAGGGTAACAAGAAAAATCCATATTATCTAGTCCAACCCAGTATACAGCTTCTCTGCAAACTTCCTAACAAGCCAAATATCTGCGCCTGCACCCTTCTATGAAAGAGAACTTACCACCTGCAGAGAAAGATTTTTCATCTTTAGGAAGGTCTATTTAGATTTTTTTCCCATAAACTTTGGCAAAATCTGCCTCTCACCCTTAATTTTTCATTTAATAACGTGCAGATATAACAAGACAGGACAGAATTTTATTACCTTCTGTTAAGCATTTTGATTGAGGGCTCCTCTCTTAAACACCACCTCCTAGTTGATTACCTTCAGAGGGAAGTTGCAACCATGGGGATGTGACATTTAAAAAGAGTAAGGCTCTTCCAAAACCAAAATGAAACAAAACAGGAGTAAGTCTCTCCACCGTCTCTTTGTCTCAGACACACACACTGCCGATTAGGATCGTCATTAAATGGCTTGATTTAGGTATAAATAAGTCAAGAATTAAATGCCGCCAGTCTTAGCTATGCTATGAATTTTACACAGGAATTAGGTGTTAAACCTGTTCCGATCCCTCTGTTCCAGATGCACTAACTTCCTTGCTTTTCTTTAAAGGACCAAGCACACCTCTGCCTGAAGGTCTCTGCATTTGCTCTTCCCTTTCCCACAATCCTCTTACCCAGATAACCCTGTGGCTCACTCCCTCACTCCCTGCAGGATTCTACTCAAGTCACCTTATCAGCGATCCCTTCCCTGACCATCTTCTGAAAAATGGCAAACCAGCCTCCACCTTCAGCTCTCCTGCCCCCATATCTTGCTCTACTTTTCTCAATTGTACTTCTCTCCTGGCATGACAGGGCATAAATTTCCTTTTTTTGTCTGCTTCACCCTACTAGAATCCATGAGGGCAGAGATATTGACTGTTTTGTCCATTGCTGTATCTCCCAACATAAAGAACCGTGCCTAGGACATGATAGGTACTCAATAAATGGCTATTGAATGAATAAATGACCTAGAGAAAGGAAATATCATTCTAGATTTTTTGTAGCCTCAATTTCTAGTTTTAAATAGGAGCTACCATCACTCTGGCCCAATTAAAATAGAGGAAGGGAATTGGTGTTAAGAAAGACTTCGTTGAGCCAGGAGCCTTTGAGTGGAAAGGCCAAGGATGTGCGCTAAGTAGGCACTGAGTACAGGGAGGGTGAAGTGTTTCACATTTGTTCCCTCTCCAATCTTCACAATACCCCATGAGACAGAAACTCTCTTCTCCATTTCACAGATGACAAAGTAAGGCTTTGAAAAGTTATGTGACTTGCACAGGGTAAGTGGATTAGTGGAAGACCTGAGAGTCAGATTCAGCTCTCTCTGACTCCAGGGACCAGGATTGCTTCTCCTCTATTCTGACAGCACCCAATCTGGTCATCCAGTTATGAGTGAGTCCCCAGCAGGGACGAGTGAGCATCCTCAGCTCCTTTGCCAGGCACATGCACTTAGGTACGCCCAATCTGGCTCTAATATGCACCCTGCAAGGTAGAGCCATATTCACTTTAGAAACAAAGAAACCAAGGCTTGCATAAAGGTTAGCTGATTTTTCCCAAAAGTGCTGTTTCTTTGGACAATCCTGCATTATGTTCTTATCACACAGTGTTGTACTAATTTACTTTTGGTCTCCCTCATTAAGCTACTTTGGGATAGAAACTTTGATCATTTTGTATACCTAGCACATGGACCTGGCCCATGGTCAGTGTCCCCCTAATACCTGTAGGACTGAAATTTAAATTAATTGTTTAAAATACATGAACTTTTTTCTACTACACCATACTTCCTTCCCTCTCCTTAACTGTGTAACCAGTCTCCTTGGACCAAATGTCCTTTCCCACTTAGTAATTTGCATCTTCCACTCCCCCTGGCCTGGAACTCTGCTCTCAACATATCCTTTTGGCTTAACCATATGCATAGGTGGGGTCCTGTGTCTGCAGAGGGTAGTTCTCTCTCACCATATTTATCCCACAGTGGATATCCAGGTGCGCCTCAAAGATATCGTGGGTTGGGTTCCAGAGCACTACAACGAAGCAAATGTTACAATACGTTGAATCAAATTTTTTGGTTTCCCAGTTCTTATAAAAGTGGTATTTACACTATAGTGTGGTCTATTAAGTATGAACCATGTCTAAAAAATGTACATACTTTAATTAAAAAGTAATCTATTGCTAAAAAATGCTATCATCTGAGCTTTAGCGAGTCATAATCACTGATCATAGATCACCATAACAAATATAATAATAGCGAAAAAGTTTGAAATACTATGAGATTTACCAAAATATAACAGAGACACAAAGTAAGAAAAGGCTGTTGGAAAAATAGTGCTGATAGATTTGCTTGAGATAGGTTTGTCCTAAACCTTCCATTTGTTAAAAAAACAAAAACAAACCATAGTATGTATGAAGTGCAATAAAACAAAGTTCAATAAAACAAGGCATGCCTGTATTTGGTGGGCATCTTGGAAGGTTAGACGGCAAAAACAGGATTTTGTGGGTGGAAAAAGGCAGAGCCTGAGGTTGTCTAGTTAGGAAAGGGGGAGTGGATAATGGGTAGTCCCTGGGGATACATAAGCTCATTTCGAATGGTGGTATGGAAGCGAGAAGGCTAATCAGAACAAAGCTGTAGGAAAGGTTTGCTTCACGTCTTTGCCTGGACACACCTGCATCGAGAAACCTAGTCATCAATGTGTTATTTGAGATGGATCAACTAATCTCTCTGAACCTGGCTTTTTTCTGTAACCGCTTTGTGTCTTTTGTCAATCTACAGTGCATTTTCAATTTCACTGCCTGATTTAGGTAAGTAACATTCATTCATTGCTGGTGCAAAACTACTCAGCATTAACATACTCAGGGGCAAGGAAAGAGAAGTAGTAATCCTTCCTTCATTCCACGTTTAATGAAAAACTGATGCATAAAAATCAAAGAAGACATTTTACACAACAGTATTACTTACTTTGGGGAAGATGAGTAACATTTCTTTTTTTTTTTTTTTCGTTTTTTTTTTTTTTTTTTTTTTTTTTTTTTTTTTTTAGATTTTATTTATTTATTCGACAGAGATAGAGACAGCCAGCGAGAGAGGGAACACAAGCAGGGGGAGTGGGAGAGGAAGAAGCAGGCTCACAGCAGAGGAGCCTGATGTGGGGCTCGATCCCATAACGCCAGGATCACGCCCTGAGCCGAAGGCAGGCGCTTAACCTCTGTGCCACCCAGGCGCCCCGAGTAACATTTCTTAAGTACCTACTGTGTACCAGCCCTCTTAAAATCCCAGAAAAATAGATATAATCTTTTTGGGAAGGCTCTAGGACCCACATCCTTACTTTAGTGATCTGGGATTTGTACTCAAGTCTCTCTGATTACAAAGCTTGTGCATTTTACATTATACCAGATGGCCTCTTGAAGGATTTGACAGTCAAATCACTCTAATTATGACATAATAAGTTGGGCAGGATCACATTGCAGTACACATACTAATTGCATCGAGGATGGGTCATTGGAATATTCTTTGCTGTAAAAACAATAGTGCACAAATTAGCATATTGCCTGATATGTAATATGATCTCGATACATGTTCAGTAAGTTTAATCTGTCAATAAAAGCGGGCTGCGTTGTTGTTGGTTTTTGTTAGCTCTAGCCATGATGGTACTTTGAGTTCACTCTGATTAGGTAATTCAAATGTATATTATATTCCAGAAACATGAGTTTGCTATACTAAATAACAAATGAAGGTTATATAAATAAACCTAGTAAAATCACAGGTCTCCCAAAATTCCCTTGGTCCATATAAATGTATATGTCTGTGTTTGAGATACTAGGGCATGCCACTATTTTTTTTAATCTCTCAGTTGAATTTCTTCCCAAATGGAGGTTCTTTTTGTTCTTTGATCCTTCCAGCCCATCTATATTCTATGATCAGATTTTGATAAAACAGACATGGGGATGCACCTGATAATTGGGTATTGTGGATAATTTGGAAAGCAAGGGATTGTATAAACCATACCTAATAATGGACTATTTTGACCCCAGAACTTAGGTCTCAGGAAGTTATTACCTATGATAATGTGAACTTAAATGAAAAAGAGTCAAGGTAAGTCATTTTACCTCATTGGTTGTCCCTACTGATATGCAACCCATTTTCCAATGCTTTTTTTTTTTTTTAAGATTTTATTTATTTATCTGACAGAGATAGAGACAGCCAGCGAGAGAGGGAACACAAGCAGGAGGAGTGGGAGAGGCAGAAGCAGGCTCATAGCAGAGGAGCCTGATGTGGGGCTCAATCCCATAACGCTGGGATCACGCCCTGAGCCGAAGGCAGATGCTTAACCGCTGTGCCACCCAGGCGCCCCATCCAATGCTTTGTTAAATATGGTCAAGGGCCACCTTTTCGGAGCCTTGGAGATTGGATGAAAAGTCAGCTTGTGATGTCCCTCCCCCCAACTAAGAAGGGAAAATAAGGAATAACATAGATTATCTAACAGTCATAGGTGATTCAGGAGTCACTGGAGCTTTGCAGTCTGTTTCATATCTTTGAGTCTAGAGACTTGAAACTCATTTCAATGCAACACACCCTTATTTAATAACCTCTTCTGTATGAGGCAACTTGTACAACAACAAAGGAGGACAGTAAGCACTGTCTGACAGAACCTCTGTTCTCAAAGATGAAATACTATATCAAGAAAGAAATCGTCCTGAAACTCAATGCCCCCTCTCTAGCCATTTGTTATCTGTCATTCCTCTCTCAATTAAATGACTAAAAATAAAGGTCCCCTCTGCTCAGTTTTGATTCATTTAGGGTTCCAAATTTTTTGCACTTATAAACACTTACTATAAATATTCTTACTCATGTCTCCTGTGAATATGTCCAAGAATTTTTCTAGGAGATTCTTAAGGGAAGAGAAAAGCAAATTAGGTAGGAGAGAATGCAAATTTGTAAGAAAAAAATGCCAACTTGTTTTTCAAAGTGGTTGTACCAATTTATACCCCCCCCCCATCCATTTCTAAGGGGAATATTGATCCACGTGCTCACCAACACTTAGCACGGAGGAAATTCTTAATTTTCACCAATTTAGTGGGTATAAAATACTAAGTGTTGAGTCCCTTTTGTTATGCTCAGTCACCATTCATATCTTTCCTTCTGTAGAAGGCCTGTTGATACCTTTTTACTATTTTCCTATTGGGTTGATGGTCTTTTTCTTATTTATAGATTTTTTTTAATGTGTTCTAGATACCATTCCTTTGTCAGTTACATATGTTGCAGACACCTTGTACATTGTAACCTGACTTTGCAACGTTCTTCCTAGTCTTCTAATGAATACAAGTTCTTAAGTTTAATGTATTTGAATTTATCAGTTGATTGTTGCTTTTTATATCTTTTAAAGAAATGTTTATCCCCAGATCATATGATATCCTCCCATATTTTCTTCTAAAACTGCTAAAGTTTTTGCCTTTTACATTTAAACCTTAGACCTATGTGGAATTGACTTTTGTGTTTTGGTACTATAATGAAGTAGCTAGCAATCCAGTTACATTTTCTTCCATATGGATAAGTGTCCTGCATGATTAATTGAATAATCCCACCTTTCCCCCATGGAGGTACAATGCCATTTTGTCATACCAAGTTTCCATATGTCTGAAGGTCTGTGTCCATGCTCCCTATTCCATTGTCCTTTCCCTCTTAATTGCATGGTGCTCTGAAAAAGTAGTAAATAAGATATTAGTACATGAGAGAGTAGTTGATATCAGTGCCTTGACATGTTCTAAGACATGATTTATACTTTGTGGTCATTTTTTATAAATGTTCTTTGGGTACCTTAGAAATACATGACTTCTCTAGTTGTTTGGTACAGCAATCAACTTGTGTTCTTTAAATCATTCTCTTGTTAAAAATCTATAGATTTATGAATTTTTAGATGCTTAACCCATCAATATTTGAAAGAAATGGGTTGAAATTTTACATAAACATGGTAGATGAGTCTGTTCCTCCCCAAACTTGGCAAGTTTGCATGTCACACCTTGGTAGGTAGGTATTAGATTTAGGAGAAGCCTAAACAGCTCTAGATTATGGTCTCTAGATACTCCAGACCTCTGCTTTTCATTTCCTTTTGTTCATTAGAATGTCTCCTAGAGAGTTAGCAAGGGAAGGAAAAAGGGGGGGATCTTGAAAAGACACTGGTACAACTTCTAGAATATGGCACCAGTGGGACTTGTAGCATATCCTCTTACTTCTCTGAACCTTAGTTCTTAACCTATGATTTGGTAATAAAAATTCTCATCCTGCCAGATTCATTAAGCTCTCTAATTAGATCTCTAAAAAGGCTAAAATTGGTTGACAGAGGAGCAAAGAGTTGGCCATATTGTTCACATGGCTAGTATGGGTCTATATTGATATGTTCTCTCTGAAAGAATAATTTGGCAGTATGTATCCAAAATGCCCACACCATTTACTTAACCCAGCAATTCCCAGCTCAAGCAATGGGCTCTGGTGAAAAAGGAAACATAAAGAAAAAAATTTTATGCATAAAAATGTGTATCTCAGGGTATTTATAAAAAGATGTTTAAAACCACCCACCCAAACATCAAAATATATAGTAATCTGCCAAGTGTATTATAGTATTCAATATCTAGACCTTTTAAATAGATGCTAAATAGATGCTAAAGAATTTCCGATGGCATGGAGAAGTGCTTACACTATAATGACAACAGAAAAATAGAATGCAAATTTATATGTACAGTATGATCTCAATTCAGTTTTTAAAAGTGCTTGGAAAGATGTTTTGAAGGAAACCTAGATGTCTTCGAGAGGTCAGATTACACTTAATTTGTCTCTTCCTACTTCTTCCAACTTTTTAAATATTCAAATTGTTCCAGTGTTTGCTGTAAAAACTAAGTCAGTTAATATGTAAAATGCCAGCATAAAACTTGACACATAGGTGCTCAAAAAGTATTGGTTCCTTCTATAATACCCTCTCACCTCCCTGCATCGTTTTTTCTTTCTTTTTTTAATGATCTTAGTTTAAAAAAATTTTATTACTGAGAATTCCAAACAGAAAAATTGATGTAATCTTATAATGAACCCTTATATAACCAATACCCAGCTTTAAAAATTACTAGTTTAGGGCCAACCTTGTTTGCTGTCACCTACCTCCCCATCTCCAGTATTTTTTTAAATTAGCATACAGTATTATATTAGTTTCAGATGGACAATATAGCGATTCAACAATTCTGTACATTAAATCATGATAAGTGTTCTCTTAATCCCCTTCACCATTTCACCCATCCCCCAAACCACCTCTCCTCTGGTAACCACCAGTTTGTTCTCTATAGTTGAGTATTTTTTGCTTTATCTTTTTGTTGTTGTTCACTTTGTTTGTTTTGTTTCTTAAAATTCCACATATGAGTAAAATCATAAGGTGTTTGTCGTTCTCTGACTTATTTCACTTGGCATCATACTCCCTATACCCATCCATGCTGTTGCAAATGGCAAGATTTCATTCTCTTTTATGGCTAAGTGATATTCCACTGTGTGTATGTATGTGTGCATTCATGCTCATATGCCCGGAGGTTTAGCATTTCTTTGTGTCGTCTTGGGAGAACTGTCTGTTCATGTCTTTTGCCCATTTTTAATTGGATTATTTGGATTTTTTGGTGTTGACCTATATGAGTTCTTCATATATTTTGGATACCAACCCTTTACCAGTTATGTCATTTACAAATATCTTCTCCCATTCAGTAGGTTGCCTTTGGTTTTGTTGTTTCCTTTGCTATGCAGAAGCTTTTAATTTTGATATAGTCCCAATAGTTTATTTTTCCTTTTATTTCCCTTGCCTCAGGAGACATATCTAGAAAAATGGTGCTAGGGCCAATGTCAGAGAAATTACTGCCTGTGCTTTGTTTGTTCTAGAATTTTTATGGTTTCAGGTCTCCCATTTATGTCCTTAATCTATTTTGAGTTTATTTTTGTATGTAGTATAAGAAAATAGTCCAGTTTCATTCTTTTGCATATAGCTATGCAGTTTTCCCAACACCATTTGTTAAATACACTTTTTCCCATTCCATATTCTTGCTTCCTTGTCAAAGACTAATTGACTATGTAATTGTGAGTTTATTTCTGGATTTTCTATTCTGTTCCCTTGATCTGTGGGTCTATTTTGTGCGACTACCATACTGTTTCGATTCCTACAGCTTTGTAGTATATCCAGAAATCTGAGATTGTGATACCTCCAGTTTTGTTCATCTTTTTTAAGATTGCTTGCCTATTCAGGGTCTTTTGTAGTTCCATACAAAGTTTAGGATTGTCTGTTCTAGTTCTGTGAAAAATGCTGTTGGTATTTTGATAGGGATTGCATTAAATTTCTAAATTGCTTTGGATAGTATGGACATTTTAACTATACTGGTTATGCCAATCCATGAGCATGGAATATCTTTCCATTTGTTTGTGTCATTTTCAATTTCTTTCATCAGTGTTCTGTAGATCTCAGCTTGTAGCTCTTTCATCTCCTTGGTTAAGTTTATTCTTAGATATTTTATTATTTTTTGTGCAATTATAAATGGGACTGCTTTTCTAATTTTGTTTTCTGCTGCTTCATTATTAGTGTATAAAGATGTAACAGATTTCTGTATATTGATTTTGTATTCTGCAAACTTACTGAATTC
Source organism: Ailuropoda melanoleuca (assembly GCF_002007445.2). Classification (NCBI taxonomy): domain Eukaryota; kingdom Metazoa; phylum Chordata; class Mammalia; order Carnivora; family Ursidae; genus Ailuropoda; species Ailuropoda melanoleuca. Next base: position 31,187,598 of record NC_048219.1, on the reverse strand, counting down.
ATATATCAGTTTTAGTAGTTTTTTGGTGAAGTCTTTGGGTTTTTTATAGAGAGAATCAGATCATCTGCAAATAGTGCAAGTTTTACTTTTTCCTTACCAATTTCGATGCTTTTTATTCCTTTTTCTTCTCTGATTGCTGTGGCTAGGATTTCCAGTACTATGTTGAATAAAAGTGGCAAAAGTGAACATATTTGTTTTGTTCCTGATCTTAGGGGGAAAGCTCAGTTTTTCACCAGTGAGGATATTAGTTGTGGGGTTTTCTGTTTGGTTGGTTGGGGTTTTTTTTGGTGGTTGTTGTTGTTTTGGGTTTTTTTGTTTTGTTTTTTTTTTTTTTTTTTGGTTATGGCCTTTATTATGTTGAGGTTTGTTCCCTCTAAACTTACTTTGTTGAGGGTTTTTTATCATGCAGATGTTGTACTTGGTCAAATGTTTTTTTCTGCATCTATTAAAATGATCATATGGTTCTTATCCTTTCTCTTGTTGATGTGACATGGTGATTGATTTGTGAATATTGAACCATACTTGCATCCCAAGAACAAATCCCACTTGATCATGGTGATTTTTTTAATGTATTGTTGGATTCGGTTTGATAATATTTTGTTGAGGATTTTTGTATCTATGTCCATCAGAGATATTGGCCTGTAGTTCTCTTTTTTTGGTAGTGTCTTTATCTGATTTTGGAATAAAGATAATGCTAGCCTCATAGAATGAATTTGGAGGCTTTCCTGCCTCTTCTATTTTGTGGAATAGCTTGAGGAGAATGGGTATTAACTCTTCTTTGAATGCTTGATATAATTCACATGTGAAGCTGTCTGGTCCTGGCCTTCTGTTTAGGGGTAGGTTCTTCTTTAATTACTGATTCAATTTCATTGCTGTTAATCAATCTGTTCAAATTTTCTATTTCTTCCTGGTTCAGTTTTGGTAGGTTATATGTTTCTAGGAATTTATCCATTTCTTTTAGGTTTTCCAATTTGTTGACCTATAAGTTTTCATAATACTCTCTTAAAATCCTTTCAATTTCTATGGTGTCTGTTATTTCTCCTCCTTTACTTCTGATTTTGAGTCTTCTCTTTTTTATGAGTCTAGCTGAAAGCTCTTAGCAATTCTGTTGATCTTTTCAAAGAAGCAGCTCCAGGTTTCATTGATCTCTATTTTTAATTTCTATATTATTTATTTCTACTCTGATCTTTATTATTTTCTTCCTTCTACTGGTTTGAGGTTTGTTTTTTTTTTTTTGTTCTTTTTCTAGTTCATTTTGGTGTAAGGTTAGGTCATTTGAGATTTATTTGCTTCTTGAGGTAGGCCTGTGTTGCTATAAACTTCTTAGAACAGTTTTTGTTGTATCCCAAAGATATGGGACCATTCTTTTCATTTTCATTTCTCTCTGTGTATCTTTTTTTTCTGAATTTTCTTATAATATTTTTTTATTAAGTTAGTCACCATACAGTACATCCCTGGTTTTTGATGTAAAGTTCGGTGATTCATCAGTTGCATATAACACCCAGTGCACCATGCAATATGTGCCCTCCTTACTACCCATCACCAGCCTATCCCATTCCCCCACCCCCTCCCCTCTGAAGCCCTCAGTTTGTTTCTCATAGTCCATAGTCTCTCATGCTTCATTCCCCCTTCTGATTACCCCCCTTTCTTTATCCCTTTCTTCTCCTACTGATCTTCCTAGTTCTTATGTTCCATAGATGAGAGAAACCATATGATAATTGCCTTTCTCTGCTTGACTTATTTCACTTAGCATTATTTCCTCCCATGTCGTCCATGTTGCGGCAAATGTTGAGAAATCGTTCTTTCTGATAGCTGAGTAATATTCCATTGTATATGTGGACCACAACTTCTTAATCCAGTCATCTGTTGAAGGGCATCTCGGCTCCTTCCACGATTTAGCTATTGTGGACAATGCTGCTATGAATATTGGGGTGCATATGGCCCTTCTCTTCACTACATCTGTATCTTTGGGGTAAACACCCAGTAGTGCAATGGCTGGGTCATAGGGTAGCTCAATTTTAACTTTTTAAGGGACCTCCACGCTGTTTTCCAGAGTGGCTGTACCAACTTGCATTCCTACCAACAATGTAGGAGGGATCCCCTTTCGCCACATCCTCTCCAACAATTGTTGTTTCTTGCCTTGTCAATTTTTGCCATCCTAACTGGCGTAAGGTGGTATTTTAGTATGGTTTTGATTTGAATTTCCCTGATGGCTAATGATGTTGAACATTTTTTCATGTGTCTGTTAGCCATTTGCATTGGAAAAGTGTCTGTTCATAACTTCTGCCCATTTTATGATTTGTTTATTTGTTTCTTGTGTATTGAGTTTGAGAAGTTCTTTGTAGATCTTGGATACCAGTCTTTTATCTGTAGTGTCCTTTGCAAATATATTCTCCCATTCTGTGG
>NC_048219.1:31163671-31185153 GCF_002007445.2 Ailuropoda melanoleuca | reverse complement strand
GTTTCCTTGGCTGTGCAGAAGCTTTTTATCCTGATAAAGTCCCACAAGTTCATTTTATCTTTTGTTTCTCTTGCCTTTGGAGATGTGTCGTGAAAAAAGCTGCTGTGGCTGATGTCGTAGAGGTTGCTGCCTATGTTCTCCTCTAGGATTTTGATGGATTTCTGTCTCACATCGAGGTCTTTCATCCATTTGGAGTTTATCTTTGTGTATGGTGTGAGAGAGTGGTCAAGTTTCATTCTTTTGCATGTAGCTGTCCAATTTTCCCAGCACCATTTATTGAAGAGACTGTCTTTTTTCCACCGGATGTTTTTTCCTGCTTTATCAAAGATTAGTTGCCCAAAGAGCCGAGGGTCCATTTCTGGGTTCTCTATTCTGTTCCATTGGTCGATGTGTCTGTTTTTGTGCCAGTACCATGCTGTCTTTGTGATCACAGCTTTGTAGTACAGCTCGAAATCCGGCATTGTGATGCCCCCAGCTTTGTTTTTCCTTTTCAACAGTTCCTTGGAGATTCGGGGCCTTTTCTGGTTCCATACAAATTTAAGGACTATTTGTTCCAGTTCTTTGAAAAATGTCCTCGGTATTTTGATCGGGATAGCATTGAAAGTGTAGATTGCTCTGGGTAGTATGGACATTTTAACTATGTTAATTCTTCCAATCCATGAGCATGGAATATTTTTCCATCTTTTTATGTCTTCCTCAATATCTTTCAAAAGTGATCTATAGTTTCTAGCATATAGGTCCTTTACGTCTCTGGTTAAGTTAATTCCAAGGTAACGCATGGTTTTTGGTGTTATTGTAAATGGGATGGATTCCCTAATTTCTCTTTCTTCAGTCTCGTTATTCGTGTATAGAAATGCAACTGATTTCTGGGCATTGATTTTGTATCCTGCCACCTTACTGAATTGTTCTATAACTTCTAATAGTTTGGGAGTGGATTCCTTTGGGTTTTCCATATAGAGTATCATGTCATCTGCAAAGAGAGACAGTTTGACTTCTTCTTTGCCGATTTGGATACCTTTGATCCCTTTTTGTCTTCTGATTGCTGTTGCAAGGACTTCTAGTACTATGTTGAATAATAGTGGCGAGAGTGGGCATCCTTGTCGTGTTCCTGATCTTAAGGGAAAGGCTTCCAGCTTTTCCCCATTGAGAATAATGCTTGCAGTAGGCTTTTCATAGATGGCTTTTATGAGATTGAGAAATGTACCCTCTATTCCTACACTCTGAAGGGTTTTAATCAGGAAAGGATGCTGTATTTTGTCAAATGCTTTTTCTGCATCAATTGAGAGGATCATATGGTTCTTGAGTCTTTTCTTGTTGATATGATGTATCACATTGATTGATTTGCGAGTGTTGAACCATGCTTGCATCCCAGGTATGAATCCCACTTGGTCATGATGGATAATCCTTTTAATGTACTGTTGGATTCTATTAGCAAGGATCTTGTTGAGGATTTTGGCATCCATATTCATTAGAGAAATCGGTCTGTAATTCTCCTTTTTGAGGGGGTCTTTGCCTGGTTTGGGGATCAAGGTAATATTAGCCTCATAGAATGAGTTTGGTAGCTTTCCTTCTGTTTCTATTTTTTGAAATAGCTTTAGGAGAATAGGTATTATTTCTTCTTTGAATGTTTGGTAGAATTCCCCAGGAAAACCGTCTGGGCCTGGAGTTTTATTATTTGGAAGGTTGTTTATCACTGACTCAATTTCTTCATAGTTAATTGGCCTATTTAAGAAATCTATTTCTTCCTGTTTCAGTCTTGGTAGTTTATAGGTTTCCAGGAAGGCCTCCATCTCTTCCAGATTGTTTAGTTTTTTGGCATATAGCTGTTGATAAAAGTTTCTAATAATCCTTGCAATTTCAATGGTGCTGGTCGTGACCTCTCCCTTTTCAGTCATAATTTTAATAATCTCAGTCCTTTCTCTTTGTTTTTGGACAAGTTTTGCCAGTGGTCTATCAATTTTATGGATTCTCTCAAAGAACCAGCTTCTAGTCCTGTTGATCTGCTCTACTGTGGTTCTGGTCTCTAATTCATTGATTTCTGCTCTAATCTTGGTCAACTCCTTCCTTGTCAGTGGGTTAGGCCTGTCCCTCTGTTGCTGTTCCAGTTTCTTGAGGTGAGAATATAGAAACTGCATTTTAGATTTTTCTATTCTTTTGAGTGAGGCTTGGATGGCTATGTATTTCCCCCTTAGGACTGCCTTTGCAGTATCCCATAGGTTTTGGACCGTTGTGTATTCATTCTCGTTGGTCTCCATAAATTGTTTAATTTGTTTTTTGATTTCCTGGTTTATCGAGTCATTCTTGAGCAGGATGGTTCTTAGCCTCCAAGTGTTTGAGTTTCTTCCAGGTTTTTCCTTGTGGTTGAGTTCCAATTTCAGAGCGTTGTGGTCTGAGAATATGCAGGGGATAATTTCAATCTTTTGGTATTGGCTGAGACCTGTTTTGTGTCCCAGAGCATGATCTATTCTTGAGAATGTTCCATGGGCATTTGAATAGAATGAGTATTCTTTGGTTCTGGGGTGTAGTGTTCTATATATATCTATGAGGTCCAACTCGTCGAGTATGGCATTCAAAGCCTTTGATTCTTTGCTTAGTTTTTGCCAGGGTGTTCTGTCTATTTCTGATAGTGGGGTGTTGAGGTCCCCTACTATTACTGTGTTCTTATCTATATGTCTCTTTATTTTGGTTAAGAGTTGGCTTGTGTATCTTGCTGCTCCCCTGTTGGGGGCATATATATTAATAATTGTCATATCCACTTGTTGAATACTTCCTTTAAGAATAATATAGTGCCCTTCTGTATCTCTCTCTATGGCCTCTAGTTTAAAATCCAGTCTATCTGATATGAGAATTGCTACTCCAGCTTTCTTTTGAGGTCCATTTGCGTGGAAGATGGTACTCCATCCCCTTACTCTAAGTCTGAATGCATCTTTGGGTTCAAAATGAGTCTCTTGTAGACAGCAAATGGATGGGTCATGTCTTTTTATCCAATCTGCAACCCTGTGGCGTTTTATGGGAGAGTTTAAGCCATTTAGATTGATAGAGATTATTGACAGATATGATTTTAATGATGCCATTTCTCTTTAAAGTCTTTGTATCGGTTGTGACTTGCTGCTCTGTATCACTCTTGGGGCCTTTTTACCTTTATAGAGCCCCCCTTAATATCTCCTGTAGGGCTGGTTTCGTGGTTACGAAATTGGTTAATGATTGGCGATTTTGGAACGTCTTTATTTCTCCATCAATTCTGAATGACAGCTTTGCTGGATAAAGGATCCTTGGCTGCATGTTTTTCTCTGAAAGAGCTTTAAAAATGCCCCCCCAAGCCTTTCTCTCATTCCAGGTCTCTGTAGACAGGTCTGACGTAATCCTGATACCTTTGCCTTGGTACGTGAGAAATTTCTTTGCCCTGGCCGCTTTCAATACTGTATCCTTGGATCTAATATTTGCGAATTGCACTATGACATGCCGTGGCGTAGGTTTGTCCTGGTTGAGCTTGGATGGGGTCCTCTCTGCCTCTTGGACACGAATGCTTGTTTCCCTTGCTAGATTAGGGAAGTTTTCAGCTACAATTTGTTCAAATATCTCTTCTAGACCTCTGTTTTTCTCCACCCCTTCAGGGATGCCGATGATTCTGACATTGGATCGTTTCATAGAGTCAGTAATCTCCCGTAATCTACATTCGTGGGCGTGGATTTTTTTAAGACCAGCTTCTATTTTCGTTTTTTCTTCTACTAACCCATCCTCCAATTCGCTAACGCGTTCCTCTGCCTCGGTGACCCTGGCCGTCAGAGCCTCTAGTTTTGACTGCATTTGGCTCATAGAATTTTTAATTTCTGCCAGATTCGCTCTCATTTCCGCCCTTAGAGATTCTATATTCTCATTAACATTTTCGTTAATACTTTTTTCAAGTCTACACATCATCTTGACCATTGTTACTCTGAATTCCATTTCTGATAATTTGGTTACATCCATATCCATTAGTTCTGTGGCAGAGGCCACAGACTCATTGTCTTTTCTTTGCTGGGGAGGGTTTCTCATTCTCGTCATTCTGATGAGGAGAGGTTGCGAGGTTGTCCAGAGCCCAAATTATTGGCCGGGACCCAGGCCGTGCACCCTTGTTTTATAGGGATCTTAGGGATGCGGGCTTCTTGATTTTTCAGCCTGCCTTCTCGGGGAGGGTCCTGCCGCGCCGATACTCAGGCAACCCTGTTTGGGTAGAGTCTCCGTGTCCCCTGCGAGGGGGGATGGGGATGGGCCCAGAGCCCAAATTATTGGCCGGGACCCAGGCCGTGCACCCTTGTTTTATAGGGATCTTAGGGATGCGGGCTTCTTGATTTTTCAGCCTGCCTTCTCGGGGATGTCTCAGAACAGAGGGATCGCGGACCGTTCTCCACTGATGTTCTGGCCACTTTAACTCTGTTTCTGTTGGTGCTGCTCATTCCTGCAGCGTCCTGGGATGTGCTCCCCACAGCCGGTGTCCCAGCCCTCACTTCCAGGGCTGGCGCGTCTCTGTCCTTTGTGTTTCTAACACCACCTGTCGCCAGCCGCCCCCGTGTGCTCCGGAGCTCCGTCTCAGTGTGGTTCGCGTGCACTCCGGAGCTCTGGTTTTCAGACTGGTCATGTGCATTCCCAGGCTCACGGTCTCAGTCTGCTGTCTCGCGGGTGCCGGTCCGCGACTCCGCCCGCTCCCCCGTGCAGGTGGCTTCCGCTTCCCGGCGCCCTAACGCAGCGGCTCCCTCCCCCTTCCGTTTATCTTCCGATATCTGTGCGTGGTTTCATGGTTCCCCGCTTCGTACCTCAATACTCAGCGCTGGAGATGTTCATTTGTAGAGATCCAGATGTATCTTCCTGCGTCTCAGGCTGATTCCATGGTTGTTCAGGATGGTCTAGTACCTATCCAGGTCGACTCGGACCAGCTGAGAAAGGGGACCCCTACTCCTCTGCCATCTTAACTCCTCCCCCTCGTGTATCTTTTGATTTCCTCTTTGATTTCTTGGTTGATCCATTCGTTGTTTGTTGTTTAGTAGCATGTTATTTAACCTCCATATATTTGTGTTCTTTCTTGATTTGTTTCTTGTAGTTGATTTCTAGTTTCATAGTGTCATGATCAGAAAAGATGCATGGTATGACTTCAATATTTTTGAATTTATTGAGACTTGTTTTGTAACCTAACATGTGACCTATTCCAGAGAATGTTCCATGTGCACTTGAAAAGAATTACATTCTGCTGTTTTAGGATGGACTATTCTGATGTATCTGTTAGATCCATCTGATCCAATGTATCAAAGCCTCAGTGTCCTTTTTGATTCTATTTAGATGATCTGTCCATTGATGTAAGTGGGGTGTAAGTCCCCTACTATTGTATTACTATCAATTACTTCCTTTATGTTTGTTATTAGTTTTTCATGTATGGGTGCTCCCACGTTGGATGTATAAATATTTACAATCATTATATCTTCTTGTTGGATCATTCCCTTTATGAGTATATAGTGTCCTTGTCTCTTGTTACAGTCTTTGTTTTAAAGTCCATTTTGTCTGATATAAGTATTGCTACGCTGCTTTCTTTTCACTTCCATTTGCATGATAATTGCTTTTCAATCCCTTCATGATCGTTCTGCAGGCGTCTTTAGGTTTACGGTGAGTCTCTTGTTGGCAGCATATAGATAGGTCTTGCTTTTTTATCCATTCTGTCACCCTATGTCTTTTGACTGGAGTGTTTAGTCCATTTACATTCAAAGTAATTTTTGATAGGTATGTATTTATTACCATTTTGTTACTTGTTTTATGGTTATTTTTGTAGTTTTTCTCTGTTCTTGCTCTCTTCTCTCAGTTTGCTGGCTTTATTTAGTGATATACTTAGATTCCTTTCTCTTTTTTCTTTTTTTTTTTTAAAGATTTATTTATTTATTTATTCAACAGAGATAGAGACAGCCAGCAAGAGAGGGAACACAAGCAGGTGGAGTGGGAGAGGAAGAAGCAGGCTCATAGCAGAGGAGCCTGATGTGGGGCTCGATCCCACAACGCCAGGATCATGCCCTGAGCCAAAGGCAGACGCTTAATCGCCGTGCCACCCAGGCGCCCCACCTTTATCTTTTTTCTTTGTATATCTATTACTGGTTTTTTATTTAAGGTTACCATTGGGTTTATATATACCATTTTCTGCATAAAGCTGTCTAAGTTGATGGTTGCTTAAGTTTGAATCCATTCTTTATTCCCCTCCTTCCCACATTTTAGGTATATGGTGTCATATCTTACATCCTCTTATTTTGTGAATTCCTTGACTGATTTTTATATATATAGTTATTTTTACTGCTTTTCTGTTCCTATTTTTCTTACTCCTACTTATGGTCTTTTCTTTCCACACAAAGAATCCCCTTTAATCTTTCTTATAAAATTGGTTTCATGGTCCTGAATTCCTTTAACTTTTATTTGTCTGGGACTCTCTATCTCTCCTTCTATTCTGAATGATATCCTTGCTGGATAGAGTATTCTTGGTGGCAGGGTTTTGGTTTTTTTGGGTTTTTTTCTTTCAGCACTTTGAATATACCATCTCACTCCCTTCTGACCTATAAAATTTCTGCTGAAAATCAGCTAATAGCCTTACAGAGTTTCCCTTATATGTAATTTTTTTTCCTCTTGCTACTTTTACAATTCTCTCATCACTACTTTTAGCCATTTTAATCGCTATATGTCTTGGTGTGGACCTCCTCAGGGTGATTTTGTTGGGAACTTGCTGTACCTCTGGCTCTAAATGTGTTTCCTTCCCCAGATTCCAGACGTTTTCAGTTATTATTTCTTCAAATAAATTTTGGGCCCCGTTTTCTTTCTCTTCTCCTTCTGGGAGCCCTATAAAATGAATGTTAATGTACCTGATAGTGTCACTGAATTCCCTAAGTCTCTTCTTTTCTTTTTTTTTTTTTTTTTTTTTTTTTTTTTTTTTTTTTTTTTTTTAACTCTCTCCTGTTCAGCTTGATTGCTTCTCATTACTTTGTCCTCCAGGTCTCTGATCAGTTATTCTGCTTCCTTTAGTTTACCCTTTGTTCTATCTAGTGTGTTTTTAAAAATATTTTATTTATTTGAGAGAGAGCACACGAGCCAAGATAGCGGCAGAGACAGAATTGCAAGTAGACTCCATGCTGAGCATGAAGCCTGATGTGGGGCTTGATCTCACAACCCATGAGATCATGACCTAAGCCAAAACCAAGAGTCAGACACTTAACTGACTGAGCCACCCAGGTGCCCCTCCATCTAGTGTATTTTTAATTTTAGTTATTAAAATCATCATCTCTGATTTTTTGTTTTCTGTCTCTTTGTGAAGGGTCTCACTGAGGTCTTCCACTCTTTTCTCAAGTCCAGTATCATTATGACAATTACTTTAAATTTCCTAACTTGCATTTACTTATCCCTGTTTCGGTTAGGTCTGTTGCTGTGATTTTTGCCTGTTCTTTCATTTTGGACAATTCCTCTGTCTCCTATGTTGTCTAACTCTTCGTGTTTTTATGTGTTACAAAAGTCACCTCCATCTCCTGTTTTTGAAAGTAGTGGCTTTATGAAGAAGTCCTATAGTGTCCTGCACTGTAGTGTCTCCTGTTCGCCAGAACTTGGTGCTTCTGGGCTGTCTCCTATGTGTGTTGTGTGTGTCTTGCTGTTGTGGCTGAGCCGCATTTGCCTTCAGTCCAGTCATCTGCAATGGCTCTCTACCTGTTGTAGGCAGGGTTTGGCCCCTGTGTTACTAGTTGGCCAGTCTGGAACTGGCCTTGAGTTTGAGATGACTCAGACCAGGTGTTTGCCAGAGATGCAGTAGCACTGAACTGTAAGGCAGTTTCCCTGTGTTGTCCCCTAAGCAGCTTTTGTTGGTGGGCAGGGCCTGCAGTCAGACCAGATGTCTGCCCCCAGGCCACCACCCGAGCCACAGTCTGACCCATGTGTAATTATCTTTCCCTCTCCTGGAACAGGAATCACTTTGCGGTCGTGCTGCCCCCTACTGGGGCTGCTTGAACACTGCCAGGCTCCAGCCAAGTGCATATTGGAGGGGCAGGTTCACAGAAGACAAGGGTGGGTGCACTGCCAGCAAGGCCTTTCCACCATGAGCCGTGGGAGGGGGCCTGCAACCTCCAGACTGAGGTAGGCAAGGTTGGAGGGGGCAGATCCACAGAAGTGCATGGGGGCAGGTGAGTGGTGTTAGCAAGCTAGGTGGAGAGTGTTCACAGCACTGGTTCCCATAGGTGTCAAGGCTGGGAAGCAGGGGAGGAAATGGTGCCCTCCTGCTCCTTTGTTTCCAGAGAAGATCCCTGTCCCTCCAGTGCCTATTCTAATGTTAATAAATAACGCTCCCTCCCGCATGCCCCCGGTGTTTTTCAAACTGCTGGCTGTATCTCCTTGGAGCTGTTTGTTGTGCTTTCTCTTTAAGGGCAAGAACTCAGCTTCCTCTAGTCCTTTTGGTTCTCCCAGACTTGAGCCTGCTCGTTTTTTAAAGTTCCAGGTGTTAAGCCCCACTGATTGTAAGAACTCATGAAATTTGGCCCCTCTGGTTTTCAAAGCCAAATACTGGAGGTGGGGGGGGTCATCTTCCCTATGCCTGGGGTGTCTGTTTTCTTTTCTCCATGCCCACAGCATCCCTCCCTCCCATGTATAGTCCTAAGGGTCTGTTTAGCTCCCTACAGTGACTCTGCCCTTCCTACCCTCTTCAGTATGGCTTCTCTACATTTAGCTATGAAGTCTGTTCTGCCAGTCTTCAGATCATGTTCTGGGTTATTTACACTGATGTGCATGTTATCTAGTTGTATCCATGGGGCAAGGCAAGCTTAGGGTCTTCCTACTTTGCCATCTTCCCCAACTCCTCCCTGCATCCTTTTCTACTAGTACTAAACACTAGATTTATCTTGTCTCAAGGTAATGGTTAATATTATTCATATTTTAGAGACAAAGAAACTGAGGCTCAGGAAGGGAAATGCAATTAAAAACAGGTTGCTCTCTTGCTTCCGGTTTCAAATTTGGACCACCACACATCAGGGGTCAGCAAACGGTGGGCCGAAACAGCTGACCGCTTGGTTTTGTAAATACAGTCACAACAGCAGAATTTAGTAGTTACCACAAAGATGGTATGGCTTGCAAAGCCTAAGCTATTTATAATCTGGTCTTGACGTAGATTATCCAAATATACTTCTAGATGATGTTTTAACCTTTTTGTAAACTTAATTGTCCAGAAAGTACTGATGTTTCCATAAAAGTTTTAGCTCATTATTTACTTGCTCAAATTATTTTGTTCCTCAGAGATGGAGACCAACTAAAAACTTGGAAGCCCAAGTTTTTGATGGCAAAAGAAAAAAAAGAGAGAAAAGGTACTAAAGAATCAGAAAGGTAGGTGCACAAGTACACTTAAATTACAGCTTACCTGCTGAAATTTATACCTCTTAGAGCTGTGTGACTTTAGGCAAGTCATTACATTTGATTATCAGGTTCCTCATCTATAAAATGAGAATAATAGCACCTACATCACTGTACAGTTGAGAGGATTAAAGGAGAAAAGGCATATGAAAATGTAAAGTGCCACACACATTTCTCTTGTCATCATCCAGACTTTGGTGGATAGGGAGTAAGGAAAGATTTCAAGGCAACCATTATCAAATGATGAAAAAACTCTGTCTTCTTCTGTAAGAACTTTTCCCCTATAGATGGAGCTTAAATAATACACCAATTAGAACTTAAATTTGGAGAAACTATGATCACATAACAAGACTAATTTCCCTAAAACACATTTCTAGTTGTGACTACATTAGTGTTAGAATTAAAAAACACTGCTTTATCAACTCATGATCGAACCTTCATTCTTGTGATTCAAGTTCCCAGCTGGCTGTCGGGGGAGGTGATATTTTTACTGTCTCAGATGGTTATTACGTGATCTGTGCTCTGGAGGACAGGGCACAGGATCTGAGGTACTTTTAACGGTCGTCTTGGGGAAATCCTTGTCTAAATAACCATTGAGCTGGGAACACTGTGTGGTCTGTCTTCTCTGGGGAACTTGTCTAGAAAAGTCCTAAAGGGAACCCCAAAAGAAAGCAGACATCTGTCTATACCACATTTAAACACAGAGGATGACACAGGATGGCCCTTTCCATAACCTTATTTTCTTTGGGCTTAGACTTGATGGAACTTGCTTTCCCCAAGTTCAAAAGATGTATTCACAGACTAGAAAAGCATCTCTCCACCACAAACCTCATACTTTACATAGCATAGCAAAGCAGAATTTCAAGAGAGAAAATATTAGTGAAATTTTTGACACTCCTCCACAAAAAATGTTTAGTATTTTAATTTACATGTAAGTCTTTCAGGAAACAATTTTCTGGTGCTTTTTTTCCTACAACAAACTGATATTATAGTTTACTTTCACTTTCAACTGAGTAAATTTTAAAATATGGTATATTTTAAAATGTGATATTGGGGCTATCGTATTCCTGTAGATTGATGTATTAATTTCTAGTGCTTTTTGTTCCTTTTTCAGTGGTTTCTATCATAACTTGTTCCACCAATAAAAAATCCATTCTACATTAGTTCAACCCTTTTATAATCCCTTTATGAACCAAAGATGATGACAGATTTTCAGAGAAGTCAGGGAAGGATATTCCAGGTATAAAGGCATAGAAATGATAGCCCACTTTCTAAGATGTTCTAACACATAGATGTGTGTGTGCACTTGTGAAGCAGGAAAGGTAGATTGGGGCTTATAAAATGCCCTGTGTACCACGCTAAGGAATTTTACTTTATCTTATGGGCACTAGAGACAAAGGTTTTAAGCAAAAGCATGACATCAATTACATTTTAGAAAAAAGACTCTGGAGGCAGGTATGCAGATGGATTTGAGGAAGGAGAGGCAAGAGAAGACGTTATCTCAGGTAGGAAGTGAAAGGTGGCAGTGCCTACAATCTTGGGACAGAATGAAAAAGATGTAGGAGACACATCTGAATAAAACTAATAGGACTTGTTTCCTTCTGTCAATATGTTAAACTGCTAAAACGCAGCGCCAAGCCCCATGTGAAGAGCAGGAGGGAGGCAAAGGGAGGATTGAGTGTAATCAGCCTCTCCAATTGTATGTGCTGACAATTTTGCACTGATTTTGTGGTATCTTACTTTATTTTCTTAATTTGATTCTTCTCCAGAACCATTCAGCAAACAGAACAGTTCTCTGAAGCATAAAGATTTATGATTTTTTTAAACAAGCTAATTATATTTTGAACCCTCAGAGAAGTTTCTTGTTTAACTTAAATTGCTTAACCAATTTGGTTTTATTCCAAATTATCTTGGTATCAAAAAACCCCCACAGCCTTTCCATTTTTCTTTAAAGATTTTATTTATTTGAGAGAGAAAGAGAGAGAGAGAGAAAACACGAGCAGGGGGTGGAAGGGTAGAGAGACTCCTCACTGCACAGGGAACTGGATGTGGGGCGTGATCATGACCTGAGCTGAAGGCAGACGCTTAACTGACTGAGCCACCCAGGCGCCCCCACAACCTTTTTACTTATAGGAAAAAGCAATTGGTATTACTTACCCTGTTCAGTTGTTCTGACACTCTGCTCTACTGGAAATATGTGTGTATGTATATAATTATATATATATATATATATATATGTATGATTTTATGTAAAAGTATATACATATGAAATTATACCTGAGTTTATCCTGAAGTATCATGAGTTTATAGATTTGGGAACTTAGAGTTTTATTATGGTACATTTAACCCAACCTGCATATTTTTTGCCACTTTATCTCCTAGAAATTTCTTCAGAACCAAGAAGCAAAACTTAGAAAAGATGAGAATGGAAAAAGAAGAAAAACGTTTTAGAGAACAATTTGAGGTATGTTCTCCTCGGAAGGTAAAAGTTAGACAGAAATTCCTAGCTTTTACTATTACTAAAGGTCCTACAAGAGTGTTGTACCTTGCCTCTGGGATAGATAGGATCCATGACTCAACAGCCAATACAGTTTTTTCCTGATGCATTTCTATATTATCGTGCCTTTACACCTGCTCTCCCCTCTGCCTGGAAGAACTCCTAAGTTACTCTTAAAGCTCTGTTCAAATGTTACCCACTCTTCCTGGGAAAGTTACTCAGCACATTTTATCTATCTGTTATACACACGTCTGTTCTCACACTGGTCTGTTATGACACAGCCTGTGTATGTGTGTGTATTCTGAGCTAAACCTAGGTCCTCTCTGAGTAGAGATTTTGTCTCATTCAAGTTTGCTCCCTACCTCCCAACATATATCTGGACACATAGTGTTCAGTAAGTGAATGCATGATGAGAATAACAAATGAATAAACAACAAATGAGTGAATGAAGTTCCTTGACTTCTTCTGTCATTACGAAACCATGGTTCAAACATTCCAAGGTTCAAACAGTCCTTCCTCATAATTTTATATACTGTCAGTCACCATGAGAATTTATTAAGAAACATACTGAATAGCTCCCAGGTCCCAGATGCTGGTTTGAGAGACAATGTGGGCATCCTGCTCACAAAATTTCTCCAAGTCACTACTATTCCCTATTACGAAATGGATAAAAGCTCTTCATGTCGTACTTCTCCTTGTCTTTCCTGCCATTCTTCACCTTGCACTTCAGGCTTTGGCAGCAAACCACTCAGTTCTGTCCCGCTACTCCCTTCCTCTAGGCACTTACTTGGTCTGCTCCAACTATCTGGTGATACTCCTGCTACTTTTCCCCATCTGACTGACTAGCTTTCGTTCATTTATCCACATCCAGTCAAGGCATCTCCTCTCCTCCAGGAATACTGACCCACACTTGCTCGTTAAGGAAATTACTCTTCCTCTACAGCTAAGCTTATCACGAGCATGAACAGTACAGCAATTACGTGTTCGCCAATGAAACTATGAGCTCTTGGAGGACAGGGTTATCTTTAGATCCATGTGTACAGCAGAATAAAATTACCTTTGTAAATGTCCAAAAATGTTTTTGGAATGAACTAAAAATATACACAAATCCCTCATCTTCATTAGGGTTATTATATCTAGAAACCATGATATGAAATTATTTACTGCAACTGTGATGTTGTTAGTTTAACTAAAAAACAACAGTGTAACAATTACTTGATGAAATGACCCTACATTCCATTTAGTGCTTTTCGCACTTTGTGACTATCACATAGCTCTTTTGTATGATTCCATTCTTCCTGCCTGTGGTGCATTTTCCTTATATATCGTTAGAAAAACTATGCTGTATCAGTCATTTTTATTCAGCTCAAATCACAAGATTAGTGCCTCATTTGTGCTAGGCAGTAAGAGTACAAGGTTGAATAAAACTGTCTTCCATTTTCATTTTAAGATAATATGTTTATTAAATGCTGTAATAGGAGTATATACAAAGTGTAGTTAAACAGAAAATTATACATTACAGTTGTGAAAGTCTTCATGAGAAGTGGTTAAGAGAAAAAGCTATTTCAAGTGGAAGAAAACACATGAGCATTGGCCTAGAAATAGAAAAGGTACCTGATAAATTCCGGATCATCATATAGCTTGATGGGGCTTCATTAATGGGGCAGAAATGGGAGCATGGGAAATGACAGTATGCCAGGGAACCCGAATGTCAAGCTGAGAAATCTGGATCTTACCATGAAAGCAGTGAAGAATCTTTAGAATTTGAAAAAAGGAAAATGGCCTGATTAGATTTTCATTTTAAGAAATCACTGTATTCATAATGAACAATGGCCTGGAAAATGATAAGAAATCAGTAAGGAAGTTATTACTTTGTTAGGCAAAAGAAAAATCTATCTTGTGGATCAGATCCCATTTGGTATAGAGTGATATACTTTATCATTCAAATCCAGCACACTTCTGAGAGTTGAAGAAGGCATACCTAATCCTGACTACGTGTAGAGATACCAGATACAAGCAGATTGTCCTGAGCAGAGGGAGATGTCTGGCCACCCTAATTGGGTTAAGCAGACATCTGTAAATATAAGCTTTGTATTCTGGAACTACTTTTTCTGAGTCAACAGCTATCAATACATTAGAAGGTGGTATATCAAAAAAAAAAAAAGTTATATACCTATAGATGTATAGGCTGGCTAGTTTATCACACACAAAAAACCTCCCTTAAGGTCGTAATTTTAATTTCTCATCAGTTTTTCCACAAATGCCTGTCTTTGACACCAGAAGGGGAGTGGGAATTGCCCCCCATATCTACTACTTTATATATAAGCCCACCAGAGAGGAGGGGTAGAAAGAGTGCCATCTAGAAATGCTAGGTATATAAGAACATTATAAACTCTAAAGCACTACACACAAAGAGGTTTTTTCTTTCCTTCTTAAACTTCTCCATTCCTGAGTTTGATGGCAACTTTATTACTGAAACAGTTAATAAACCATCCATGGAATTTAATTTATAGCCATGTTATAGATATCTCATCTGCTGGAATTCATTCTACTACAATTAGATAAGAGGTGTGAAAACACTTTGAAAATATGACTGTACCAAATTAAATATAAGATTGTGGCATTTTGCTACTATTTTCCTAGTACTTTAGATGTTATTTAACATTTAGCATCTTGAGTTTGAGGTTATTATATTATGTCCTCCATTAATTTAGTTAGAATAAAAACTATACATATAGTCTGATTAGTAATTTCTTTCAGTATGACAAAGAGATTACCATCATCAACACAGCAGTGGCATGTTCCAGTAATTCAAGAAATGGAATATTCGATTTGCCAATAACCCCTGGAGAAGAACTGCAAGTCATTGATACCACTGAAGAAAATCTGGTGATTTGTCGCAATTCCAAAGGCAAATGTAAGTTACTGGCTCATAAAATTTCAGTCACTGTTAAAAAAAAAAAAAAAAACCTCAAAGCAGTCTCTCTATAACTTTCGTAATACTGATTTTTGTGTCTACAGATGGATATGTACTAATTGAACACCTAGATTTCAAGTAAGTGGTTTTATACTACAAATTTTGAATTCTAAATAATATACTGCTGTGTATGTTAGTCTCAAAGGAAGACTACTGAATTTATTAAAATTCAGGAAGTTTTAAGGATTACTTTGGAAGAGACTTTATTCTCGTGTCTCCTGAGTATATTATCAGACTTCTCTACAGTGTAACAATCAAACTGGGNATATTATCAGACAAGAAATCTGCACTCACTACTCTGCTGGCCTCTACTTTTCTGTTTTCTCAGGCATCAAGGCTGGTCACCTTAGGAAGATCAAGCTCCAATAGCAGGGGCTGCATTAGTAAGGACTAGTCTGAGACCTCAGTCCTGCCTCACCTCAGGTTCAGTTCGCATGTCAAGTGATGGTGGGATCTGTGGAAATGGAGAAGAGAAAAACAAATCCTCCACATTTAGATGTTGGTTTTACTCCTTAATGGTTATCTTTCAATGTCTATATTGTATCTGTTTCACTGCTGGCTCAAGAGAGTGTGAAACAGTGTGTGTTAGCATTCGAGCATTTATTTAATGAGCCGTAGCCAAAGTTGGAAATCACGCCTTATGGCACCTAGGCAGTTGTGCAGATGGTTAGTTTGCTTCTAATATTAGTACACGACTGTTTATAATTTCTAGAAGATGTCGTGCATTTAAATTGGGTGTAATTTACTTCCGAAAAGTAAATAGTGTAACCAGGATCTTTTAATACTCAGATTTAAGGTGTAATCTTAAAATGTAATTATGGCTCAGTCTATAAGCGTCCTGCTCCTTTATCAAAAAGACAAATGCTGTTCAATATTGGCTTCTTTTGGGAATAGGATGCTGAAAAGTAATGTATTCCTAAAGGAAGAGCCTAAATATATTTAACACAATTTAAATATACATATGCTGTAGGGTTAAAACATCCTGTTGTCCAAAGAAAAATAATTCTATGCCTGACCACCTATTCAAACAGAATTAAAAATAAAATGGAGCTGTAAAGAACATTCTATTTTTACATGCTGTGCACTATCCAGGAGATAAATTCTATATAGGCATACAGCTGTTTTAAAAAATGTTGGCATCCTCAACACTGAAAAACTGAACAATTTTGCTCCATTGTATTTTTTTTTAAGATTTATTTCTTTTAGACAGCATGAGTGGGAGAGGGAGAAATAATCTCTTAGCAGACTCCGTGCTCAGTGTGAAGCCTGACACAGGGATCTCACAATCTGAGCTGAAACCAAGAGTCAGATGCTTAACCAACGAGCAACCCAGGCACCACTTTGCTCCATTCTTTAGCCTTCAAGGATGTGATGGAATTTGTCCCATGACCTCATTCTTTATACTGTGCAACTACTTAATTCAGAGGTAGAGTTCAGTGATTCATCAGTTGCATATGACAGTGCTCACTACAACAGTGTGCCCTCCTTGCTGCCCATCACCTCATTCACTGCCCTTCCAGCAACCCTTAGTTTGTTTTCTATAGTTAAGAGTCTCTTATGGTTTGCTATGAGACTATTTTTGAAGCTTGTGGGTACTTTTGTCTTTTCATGTTCCAAAGGGTAGTCACCAATAAAAGCCAAGCATCAGAAGTATTCATGCATCAGCAGTATTCATAGAGGAAAGGGGAATAGAGCAGCAGATTAGGAGAACTCTAGGCTCACTTCATCCCACGAATACATCATCCTAAATACCCCAGAAATCTATCTGAAGATTGGCAGAACAAACTCCACAATTAAAAGTAAGAGGCCCCATCAAAGAAGGTACAAAGTGCAGAAATACAGCTTGGAAGAGAAACGGATTATGGGCAGCGTGGTGGGAAGGGAGCCACAGTTGTCTGTTGTCAAGAAGGGCAACAAGGCGGGGAGGGGGGCATGCAGGGAAGATGAATTCCCAGAGCAATTGGCTTGGAATGGAAGCGGGGCTAAATTCCAGCAGGGCTTAAGGCCTGGAGTGTTCCTTTTTCGTTTTGTTGTTGCTTTCAAGATTTTATTTGACAGAGAGGGAACACAAGCAGGAGTAGGAGAGGGAGAAGCAGACTTCCTGGTGAGCGGGGAGCCAGGACCCTGGGACCATGACTTAAACTGAAGGCTTAATGACTGAGCCATCCAGGCACCCCTAAAGCCTGGAGTTTTAAAGGTCAGTGTGCTTGGCTCTGAGACAGCATGGAGGACACTGGGGCTGCTCCTGGAGAAAAGACAAGACAGCCCAGGAACGTAGTGTGGAAACAGCAATCTGAAGAGTACCTGGGGCACACAGTAGGGAGGGTAGTTACTTAGCTCCAGGCATGTCCCAGAGAGACAGCATGCAGGGAGAGACCCCTCCAGAAACAAAGGAACTGACAGGAGCCATTTCCCTCCCCCAACCCTCAGCATAAGCACAAAGCCACCTGCAAGAACCAGCACAGCTTAATACTCACTACCTAACATGCTTACACAAGCACCACCTATCCAAGCTCCAGAAGAACTACTTTTCCTAGTCTGCTTGCCTCAGTAAGGTGGTGAAGACCAACCCAAACCCCTGGCAACACCCCATCTTCCAACCTGGGGGTTTTGAGACCTCAACTCCAGGGGCAACAGTGACAGGTCTCATTTCCAGTTAAAAACACCACATTCAGGCCAGGGCCACAGCCCCCAACAAAGAGAGCCTCTGCGGACAACTGGCCTGAACATAATGCAGCCAGAGCTTTGGAGACACTCATGGAAATGCCAGGCTCAGGGAACAGGGGATACTACACTGCAGAACACTATGAGTTATTACCCTCAAGAACAGGAGATGTAGCTGACTTTCCTAACACAGAAACAGGCATAGAAGCTTAGACCAAATGAGAAGACAGACAGAAGAATTTGTTCCAAATGAAAGAACAGGACAAGCAATGTCTGGAAATCTAAGCAAAAGAGACAGAAGTAACATGCCTGATGGAGAATTTAAAGCATCAATCATAAGGATACTACTCACAGGACTTAAGAAAAGAATGGAGGACATCAGTGAGACCCTAAATGCAGAGTTAAGAACATAGCAGAGACAAAGGACTCAATAAATGAGAAATATGATTGGTGGAATGACTTAGAAGACAGAGTAAGGGAAGGTAATCGAGCTGACTACAAGAAGAATTATACAAAATTAGAACAGACTCTGATTCCATCAAACATAACAACATTCATGTTTGTTATAGGAGTCACAAAAGAGAGAGAAAAGGGGGTAGAGAATTTGACGAAATAGCTGAAAACTTCCCTAACCTGGGGAAGGAAACAGCCACATCCAGGAGGCACACAGAACTGCAGCAAAAGACCGTTACAAGACAATGGAAACCCCCTAAGGCTATCAGTGGATTTTTCTGCAGAAACTTTGCAAGCCAGAGGAAAATGGCATGACATATTAAAGTGCTGAATTGTAAAAATCTGCAGCCAAGAATACTCTAACCAGCAAGGCTATCATTAAGAATAGAAGAAGAGAGCGTTTCCCAGATGAACAAAAACTAAAGGAGTTAATGACCACTAAATCAGCCCTGCAAGAAACCGTAAAGGGGACTCTTTGAGCAGAAAGACCAAAATAACAATATGAAGGTAGGAAACACAAAAGCAGTAAAAATGAGTATTTCTGTAAAAAACCAGTCAAGAAATTCACAAAATAAAAGGATGTAAAATAGGATACCTCATACCTAAAACATGGGGAGGAAAAGAGTAAAGAATGGGTTCAAACTTAAACAACCATCAACTTAATGCAGACTCCTATATGCAGATGTTACATTCAAACCTAATGGTTACCGCAAATCAAAAACCACTAATAAATATGCAAAGAATACCAAATATATCACTAAAGAAAACCAGCAAATTCTGAAAGACAAGGATCAGAGAAAAACATCAGAAACAACTGCAAAACAAGTAATAAAATGGCAATAAATACGTATCTATCAATTATTTTGAATGTAAGTGGACTAAACAATCAAAAGACATAGGATAAGAGAATGAATAAAAAAATAGGACCCATCTGTACGTTGCCTATAACAGACTCAGACCTAAAGACACCTGTAGATTCAAAGTGAAGGATGGAGAAATATCATGCAAATCGATGTCAAAAGAAAGCCAGGGTAGCAATGCTCGTATCAGACAAAATAGACTTTCAAAACAAAGATTGTAATAGGAGACAAAGAAGGACAATCCAACAAGAAGATACAATAATTGTAAATATTTATGCACCCACCATAGAATCACCCAAATACATAAAACAGTGAATAAGAAACATAAACTAATCAATACAATAATAGTAAGGGACTTTAACACCCCACTTACATCAATGGACAAATCAACAGAAAATCAAGAAAACAAGGGCTTTAAATGACATATTGGATCAGACGGATCTAACAGACACATTCAGAATATTCCATCCTAAACCAGCAGAATATACATTCTTTTCAAATGCACATGGACCATTCTCGAAAACAGATCACATATTAGGCACAATACAAACCTCAACAAATTAAAAAAGATCGAAGTCATACCATGCATCTTTCCTGAGTACAACAGCATGAAACTAGAAGTCAACCACAAGAAAAAATCTGGAAAAGACACAAATACATGCAAGTTAAATAACATGCTACTAAACAATGAATGGGTCAGCCAGGAAATAAAAAATAAAAACATATATGAAAACAAGTGGGATGACGGGCACCTGAGTGGCTCAGTTGGTTAAGCATCTTCCTATGGTTAGGTCATGATCTCCGGGTCCTGGATTTGAGCCCCGCATCAGGCTTCTGCTGAGTAGAAGCCTGCTTGTCCCTATGCCTCTGCCCTCCCCCTGCTTGTGCTCTTTCTCTCTCAAATAAATAAAATAAAATAAAACAAATGGGATGCAGCAAAAGTGGTTCTAAGAGGGAAGTCTATAGCAATCCAGGCCTGCCTCAAGAAGCATGACAAATCTCAAATAAATAACCTTATCTTACCCCTAAAGGAGCTAGAAAAAGAACAAAACATAAAACCAGAAGAAGGAGGGAAATAATAAAGATTAGAGCAGAAATAAATGATATAGGAACAAAAACAATAGGACAATGAAACCAGGAGCTGGTACTTTGATAGACCTCTAAGACGAGACTCATCAAGAAAAAAAGAGAAAGGACTCAAATGAGAGAGGAGAAATAATACTACCACAGAAATACAAACATTTATAAAAGAATATTAGGAAAAACTATATGCCAACAAATTGGATAACCTAGAAGAAATTGATACATTCCTAGAAATGTATAACCTACCAAAACTCAATCAGGAAGAAACAGAAAATTTGAACAGACCAACTACCAGCAAAGAAATAGAATCAATAATCAAAAAACTCCCAAAGTCCAGGATAAATGGCTTCACAGGTGAATTCTACCAAACATTTAAATAAGAGGGGGCAGGGGTTGGCTCAGTCAGTAGAGCATGCAACTCTTGATCACAAGGTCCTGAGTTTAAGCCCTACAATGGACATGGAACCTACTTAAAAAAAATTTTAAAAATTAGTTAATACCTATTCGTCTCAAACTATTTCAAAAAATAGAAGATGAAAAATGTCCACATTCATTTAGTTTTACCCTGAAACCAAAACCAGATAAAGATACTATAAAAAAAGAGAAATACATAGGCTGGTGATGGGTATTAAGGAGGGCACATATTGCATGGTGCACTGGGTGTTATATGCAAGTAATGAAACATGGAACTTCACATCAAAAACTAGGGATGTACTCTATGGTGACTAACATGATACAATAAAAAAATATTAGAAAAAAAAAATGGGCTGGGGAGTTAAGAGGGTGGAGGAGTAGGGGACCCCTTTTTCAGCTGATCCTGAGTTGAGCTGGATAGGTACCAGACCAGCAGGANCCTTTTTCAGCCGGTCCCCTGAGTTGAGCTGGATAGGTACCAGACCAGCAGGAATATCCACGGAATCAGCCTGAGACGCAGGAAGATACATCTGGATCTCTACAAATGAACATCTCCAGAGCTGAGTATCGAGGTACGAAGTGGGGAGCCGTGAATCAGCGCACAGATACTGGAAGATAAACAGAAGGGGGAGGGAGCTGCTGTGTCAGGGTGCCGGGAAGCAGTAGCCACCTGCACGGGGGAGCGGACGGACCGCAGACCCACACGCTTGAGACAGCAGACTGAGAACGGGAGCTNCCTTTTTCAGCCGGTCCCCTGAGTTGAGCTGGATAGGTACCAGACCAGCAGGAATATCCACGGAATCAGCCTGAGACGCAGGAAGATACATCTGGATCTCTACAAATGAACATCTCCAGCGCTGAGTATCGAGGTACGAAGCGGGGAGCCGTGAAACCGCGCACAGATATCGGAAGCTAAACAGAAGGGGGAGGGAGCCGCCGTGTCAGGGCGCCGGGAAGCGGTAGCCACCTGCAAGGGGGAGTGGACAGACCGCGGACCCGCACGCTTAGACAGCAGACTGAGAACGGGAGCTCCGGGAGCACGCGCGGGGCAGCTGGCGGCTGGCGGGCCACCTGCACGGGGGAGCAGGCAGACTCGCGGACGGCACCCGCAAGACAGCAGACTGAGAACGGGAGCTCCAGGAGCGCGCGC